>NW_027506583.1:0-58558 GCF_021521415.1 Bidens hawaiensis
GAAATTCACAAAAATCGAAATATCGCGGAATAAAACATAAAATCATATACTGCGCAAGTGCGAGCATATTCATAAATAACGAGTAATTAACAATAAGCGCGCAAACATGAGATTCTCTCATGCGCGAGAAGGGACTCTTAGGTATTCTAGGCCGTTACGTCTAACCACCTATCCTAAAGTCAACGAGCTCTGATACCAATCTGTACACCCCGACCAAAGGCGGATTATACATCGGGGCGCCACATATTGCTTCATTACTCGCGACACTATTGGTGTCAATATTTATTAATACACATTTTATCGCGCACGCGCAGCGGTGGGAAAATAAAGAACATAATCAAACATAAATCAAACATAAATCAATATATTATAATTATAACATTCAAACAACATTAACTTGTCTTGATACATTTTTAATTCTAGGTCTAAAAGTAAAACGTCTACGTGTCCACAAGCTCCAAAACAGCTACTGCAAACCTGAACATGTGTTAAAATAAACGTCAAACACTTGCGTGTTGGTGAGAAATCAAGTTTAGTACAATACATAGATAACAATAAATCTGCGCGCAACATGTGTATGTCTGGTTTTCAACAAGGGTGTAATCTGATCGGGACCAACTCTAAGAGACAAGACTGCCAGTGCTCACAATTGAGCTCACAAACAAGACTAACTGTGCAAGTGTAACAAAAGAGAAAATCATAAACGATAGTTCTCCCGTGTTCATCTAATGGTACCATGAAACTGCGGAATAGACCGTCCATACGGTTAATGATCCATACATACAAATAAACAGCCAAGTCTACGTCCTCAACACATGGGATACTGCGCGACTAAAGTTCATAAACAAGTTTAAGACTCTAAGTTGTATGAACACATGAACATCCCAAAACATTAAAAGCAAAAAGGGATTAGATACGAGATAACTCACATGAAAAACGATGCGGTGAAAGATATGCAAGAATCAACTCTTAAACAAGCAAAGTTAACCTATAATTAAGATTATTGTTTTAACGATCTGTTTTAAGTCTTGATAATAAGTTAGCATAATTAATAAGTAAATTTATATAATATATATATATTACCGGAAAAGCAGGGCAGAACAGGGAGGAAGACGGAGGCAGAGAGGAAGACGGCAGAGAGAGCAAGGAGCAAGAGAACAGGAGAGATTAAGTGTTTGTGTGTGATGTGTTATGAAAATATTATTATTATATATAGGAAGACCCTAGGAGACACAAACCCTAGAAAAAGGGGAAAAGATCTCAAAAAGCAAAAGATTCCAAAAGCAAAAGATATCAAAAGATATGGCAGCTGCAGGGGCAAGATAAAGCTGACAGCGAACAGTAAAAGCATGGGCGGATCAGATAAAGGTACTGGTTCAAGCATGGCAAAAGCAGATCTCAAAAGATTATGTCAGTCACTTTATCTGTCAACCAATGGGGTTGGTGCGCATGCTGCGCCAAAAGTGGCTTTTCAGACATTAGATGGGTTAGGTCAACGGCCTCAAAAGAATAAGACAACACAAAAGCAAACGGCTAGATTTAAACAGAAGATACAAGGGTTAAGCGCGGGAAGGCTGAGTGCTGGCTAGACGCGCGAAGGCTGCACAACAACCCTTAGCGCACTGCGGAAGAATCGCATCCTTAGCGTGCTGCGTGAAGAACTAGAATTCTAAGCGCATCGCGGGAAGAACAAACATTCTTAGCGCATTGCGGGAAGAACATGCATTCTTAGCGCGCTGCGAGAAGAGTTCTCTTCACGCATCGCAGGAACAAGATGTCTTCACGCAGGCTTCCATGTAAGGAGTCTGGCGCGTGGAGCTGCAGACATCCTTAGGCGGAAAGAACCAAAGGACAAGCAAAGAGAGGGAAACAAGGCTTAAGGGCGGGACGGCGACAAGAGGGAAAAGAAGGCGGAATGAGAGAAGGAAGAGGGAGGGGACGGCGGAAAGAAAGAGAGAAAGAGGCGGGAAGGAAAATATATATTATTATTAAAAGTAAAATATAAGTATAAATATTAAATAATAAAAGAGAGATCGGGTCAGAGAAACGGGTACCTGGGTCGGGTCGGATCAGGGCAGATGTCACAGAATTGACGCTAGGAATACCTTGGAAGTAAAGTAACCGTAAGACGAGCGCTGGTACAGTGTTAAGGCAAAACCCTTCACATACCTAGCGCTCCGCTGGGAATTGAAACCAGGAAGGATCTTCTGGGCAATGCTTGCGGAAACGGAAATAACATCCCCGCATAGCGGGAACGTTGAGAACTACGTTGTTTGAAGCTCCAGGATGGAATTGGTGGTTTTAACATAATTGATCACTATGTTCAAAACTACCAAAACCTCATGGAGAATCCACACAACTGGGACTCAATGCTCCTGACTTGCGAGGAGGTTATAGACCTACCCGCATCATACCCAAAGACCAAGCAGGAAACTCGGGCATTTCTGCAAGTGACAAGGACTTCCGCGGGAAGAATCCCCATGGAAAACCTTACAAAACCCTTTTCAAAACCCTTTGCTTAAGTCCAAAAGTTCACCTCACTTTATTAAACACGCATGAGAAGAACATTGGACTGGGGGGACTTGAAGAGGTAGGTCCCAGCAGAGCCCAGTTGGACCCGCAAGACTCACCTTAAACAGGGACGTCTGCGCAAGAGACCAACTGGATCCGCAGGACCAACCATGCTCAGAGACGTGACGTCCTTACGCGCAGTATGCAAGCTGGTCCCGCAGGAAATGCCTCCCATGGTGAAGGACTCCGCCTGTTCCCGCAGCCTCGGATACAAGCCATGAGGGAAGGCCACCCGCGCAGCATGGCTACACGCACTAGGCACTTAGCTCTCCCCAGTGTCACCTGAAGGAATGAGCAAAGGCGGGAGGGGGAAAACTCCCGCCTAAATGAGCCAGTCCGTATGATGGAGGATCTTTTGTGTGATACCTGACGAGGTACAGACAAAAGATCTGACCAAGAATGCGACAGCTCACTGACAGCAGCATGGCAGGCAGCACGCCACAGCACTGTGACCAATAGCCGCCGCCTACCCACCAACTCCTGCCATACCACGTGCCTAGCCTGTAGTTGGCAGAAGAGGAAGAGTGCACGACACGCCTGCTCTGTGTCAGCCGCTACCTATCCACCACTCACAGGCAGGGCACGTGCATAGGTTACAGTTGGTAGCGTGTTGGGCCGGTTAAACCCCTTGGAAACCTACCTTCGGCTATAAATACCCCAATGGTATGATCATCTTACATCATCTTATCTTATCATATTATACCTGATATCTGCTCTAGCAATCTCTTAATATACTTTTATATTTAAAGAGCAATCTAGTCTGATTCTCACGCCGGAGGGTGGTCACAAGGAGGAACCCCCCCCTTCTCAGTGACGAGCTCACGGTGTCTGTTTTGCAGGTTATCAGAAGAACCATCTTCCAAGGGTCTAACCCCTCGTGGGAAACATCTCTCCAACCCCCAGGTTACCAGTAATCAGTCCGGGGTCCGGTTAGTGTTTCTTCAGTTTTCAAATAGTCATAACTTAATTATAAGTAAAATACAGATAAATTAAATTATATAAAAAATAATATCTATGACTAAATTAAAATTTAATATAATCCATGAAAGAAATAGAAATAAATGAATAAAATAAGTATGGAAATAAAAACAGAAACGAAAAAGAAAGGAAAATAAAATGAATTATGTAATATTGTTTGGACCTGGTCATGACTCCGCGTCTCCGAACAAGATCACGGCCCAGTCAACCGGTCTGGTCAAAAGATTCAAATAAAAGATGTCATTTAATTTTGTATGTCATTAATTGGATGGGCAATTTTCTTTCTGTGGTTTTCTAAAGCAACAAAAAACGTCGTCTATATGGGTACACATACTTCTTTACCAATGATGAGTCATGAAGCGATAACGTATCATTTCTTCATCATCATCATCATCATCGTACTCAGTATATCCCACCAATAGCAAAGCTATTGTGAGGTCTGAGGAGGGTAAGATGTAGACAGTCTTACCTCTACCCCATAGGGATAGAGAGGCTGCTTCCGGTGAGACTCCCGGCTCGATAGTAGTTTTGTATGTGGATCGAAAAATTAATCTAATTTAAGTTGGTCTTTTTTTTCTTGGATGAATGTGTGATCAAACTTTAATGATTAAATTTTTTTTTAATGATTAATCTAACATTTGTTTTTCATTGACATTATGAGATTTTTATGATTCCATTATGATGTTATATTTATGATTTTTTATTTTATATATGAATATAATAATTTTAAATAAGTTTGTAAAAGAATTATGATTATATTGTTTTACTATATATAGATATATAAAGACACTTACCTATAAATGGGATGTCTTACACTAGGATTTGCTGGTGTAAAATAGGAGTAACGTTTGCTGTTAAAAAAAAGTGATTTCGTTGACATAAATCTAGGCTAATTTATTAGTATGAATCCCGAGAAACATTTCGGTAACCACAAAATTGCTAGATTTGTGTTTATGGAGTACTGGTTGGGAATCTTTTTTTAACATAGGGTGTTCATTATCCGATTTTTATAAGGTCTATAGCAAGTGTACATAGGTGTCGAGGGTACTAATAGAATCGATATTCATTTTGGGTGGATCATTTGTCGTGATAATTCAACTCTAGGTGGAATACAAGTGTACAAATCGATCAATACTATCTCAGTTATCAAAGGGTGGGGGGGGGGGGGGGCTACAAGGTATAATGCCTTTGTGTGTGTGAGAGTTTGGTGAAGATATGGATGCTGGAAGGGTTAGTAGGGGAATGGGTTACACATTGGCAAGGTACAATCCTCATTCAGCATTACATGTTCATTTGGTGTGTAATTTTCGCTTCGTGTCACTCACGTCTATGGCTTTGAAAGGGTTACAGCCTACTAGAGGTTAATATATGAAATAATTAATTAACTCACAATTTGCCATCACAATTTTATTTCCACACTCTAAACAACTTGCAGTTCATACATTTTATACATAGTTGCATATTGCTCACCTTCTAAAGTATCTTTTAAGTTTGCCAAAATGCACAACCACGATGACATGTATCCAATCCGTCATGTAACTCAATAATGCGAAGAAGAAATATCTACAGCGATCATTTAAAACCAAAGCCCCACAAATTCCCAAAAATCCAACCGCAAATCCAGCACCAATACCTGTGTAATATGATTTCCAAGAGTCGTCTTCTTCAACGTCCTTCTTTAAAAAAACAGGTGGAACCCCACACATTTATGTAAGTGGAAGTCCACAAAGTTGAGGGTTACCAATGTAGGAGGTATTATCGAAGCTTTGAAGTTGAGTCCCCGTTGGTATTCTTCCTGACAAGTTATTATATGAGAGATCAAGGTAACTTAGAGAATGTATTTGTGCCAAACTCAAGGGAATATGTCCAGAGAACTCATTACTTGACAAGTCAAGAGATTCAAGAGACTTCAACCGACCAATGTCTTTCGGGACTTCCCCATGCAGCTTGTTGACGGAAAGATTGAACGAAACCAATTCAAAAAGACTAGTGATCTCATATGGAAGTTTTCCAGATAAGTTGTTTCTTGAAAGATCGCTGCTCTTGAGTAGCTGCAAACCAGTTTTTCCAAATGAACGTTTTGTTTCTTTCCATGTAACCCATGCACTGTCTAAAAATTGTGCCTCGTTACTAGGCGGAGAACATGAAGCTCCAGAATACATTCGACATGGAGCTGATACAGTAGATGAATAAGTATGGCTAGTGATCATATCATCCACAAAACTTCTTCTATCCATAGCCGTGAAGTTATCAAAGCGTCTAGGAATACTGCCTGACAATCCATTATTAGACCGGTCAAAGACATGAAGGTTATGCAGCCAACATAACTGGGACGGTAACCTCCCATATAATCTATTGGATCCTAAATCAAGAACATATAACTCTGAAAATTCTTCACCTATCCATTTTGGTATGACACCAGATAACTTGTTTTCCCCAAGATCCACAAACCTTAGTCTTGTGCAATTTCTCAACGACATTGGCACTTCACCCACAAATGCATTTTTTTTTTGCAAATCCAATGCCTCCAGGTTAGACAAGATTCCCAAAGAAGAGGGAATTTCCCCGGACAAATTGTTATTCGATAAACAAAGAATGACTAGATTTTCTTGGAATTTCATCAAACAATCAGGCATGCGCCCTGAAAACAAGTTGTTGGAGAGGTCAAGATAAGTTAAACCGGTATCAAAATTACACAAGAAAGAAAGTGTTCCTGGGAACTTGTTTCCAGAGAGGTTTATTGCAGCCAGACTAGAAGACCATGATGGTACCCTTCCTTCAAAATGATTGTTACTCAAGTCCATTCCCGGATAGTCATTAAAAGAAGACGTGATATTTGGTATCATACCATTTATTTCATTTGAAGAGATGTTCAGAAACTTCAAATTAACAGGTAGGTCCCAAAACCAGTCAGGGACGGTATCTGATATTCCAGCATTAGAAATATCAATGTATTCGAAATTCTCTTGAGTTTTAATCCACAACGGGAATTCAGGTCCCAACGTGCAGGATTGAAATTTTATTGTTGTTAATTGGAAAGGGATTCTCCCATGTAAGCTTAAAGCTAAAGGATTGAAAAACAAGTCCAAATAATCTAGTTTGATGAGATTGAGAAAATGAGCATCCGATATAACACCTTCAAGGGAGTTGTATGAAAAATCAAGATGTGTAAGCTTTGAAACCTGACCCAAACTGTTTGGCACATTACCAAAAAACTGATTACCCGACATGTCTAAATATGAAAGAGAGTGACACCCTATGAAGTTAGGAATGCTTCCATTCAAAGAATTGTGATTAACATAAAGAAAGTCTAGATTTGAAAGTTGACCCACACTGTTGGACATGTCTCCGCTTAAAAAATTACTAGAAAGATCTAATATCGACAAGGATGTACATCTTGCGAAGTCCGACACACTTCCACTCAAAGTATTGTTAGCAAGGTGCAAGGTAATCAATGAAGAACAACCAACAAAGTTGGGCAATGACCCATTAAGAAGGTTTTGTGACAAATCCATGTGAGCTAAAGATGAGGAGTTCCCAAAGGATTTTGGAATGGCAACTCCGAGCTTATTTTTTGAGAGGTCTAAGCGGATAAGAGAAGTCAAATCTCCAAAGGTAAAAAGAATGCCCCCCCCCCCTAAAAAATTGTCACTAAGATCAAGTTCAAGCAAGTTGGAGAGATTGGCAAACTGATGAGGAATAGGTCCACTCAGATTAGCACCGGAAATACTCAATTCTTGTAAGTTGGACAAGGAACCCAAAAAATTGCGTAAAGGATTGAATTGAAAATCGGTAAAACTCATATCAAGATATTGTAGTTGATTTAACACTTGTAATGACGGACTAATTTTACCCGTACCTTCCAAGGAAATTAAAAGTTTGATTACATGACCGGTGAGGCTGTCACAAGTGACACCCGACCATTTGCAACAATCCGTTTTTCACCTTCGCTCCCCCAATCATCTAGATATCCATTTGGGTCTGTAACATCCCGAATTTTGTAACGATAAATAAAAGAGGCCTATGATTTAAAAACAAGTGTTAATATTTAATTAATATTAAATATAGAAAGAATCATGGACTTGGGTAATTACATGGATTAAGATGGTGGGATGGACCTTAGGTCCATGGGCTTTAAGGGACATAAATACCCCTTAAACCATCCTAAAACCCTAACTTCTCATTCCATCTTTCCATAATCCCTACACACACCCAAAACACACACACGACCCGAACCAAGATCCGGAGACGAGAACCCGAGCTTGTTGGTGCTAGATCGTCGTGACGGACCAAATCAACATCAAAGACCAGCTCGTGTTCGTAGTTAGACTCGTTTACGGTACGTTTATATCGAGAACTTTTCGTTTATGTTCGGATTTAGTCTAGAAATCATAGATCTGTTTTAGTCTGGTAAAAAAAATGAATCCAACGAGGCTAAACTTACTGAAATTGATTACAGATTGATATGTTAATCGTTACTATGAAAAACCCGTATATATATACATAAATCGCACCCTGTAAACCCGATGTTTTGAACGATTGAATGGTTAGGGTTTGTAGGCGCTGCTTAGACGATTCCGTTGATACCTAAATCAAGTTATTTGGTTAATAAACGGAGATGATTATGGGGATTAAGAACGAACATTAGCTGCAGCTGGACAACTTCGCTGCAGCTAAGTTCGCCTGATGATAACTTCGCTGGTTGTCAAGTTCGCCAGCTGACTAAGTTCACCTAAGGTTAACTTCGCCTGAGGTTAACTTCGCCTAAGGTTAACTTCACCTAAGGTTAACTTCACCTGTTGATAACTTCACCTAAGGTTAACTTCGCTAAGGTTAACTTCACCTGTTGATAACTTCACCTAAGGTTAACTTCGCCTGAGGTTAACTTCACCTGAGGTTAACTTCACCTAAGCTTAACTTCACCTGAGGTTAACTTCACCTGAGTTTAACTTAACACTAAGTTGAAATAATCTGATACGACAGGACGAGTATTGATAAGTGTAACCTATATACAGTTAGCAGAGCACAGTTAAAGAGAGGAACCACGATAAACAGAGAAAGGAACCGCATTCAGGTGAGTTTCTAGCCCCATTCCTTGTTATGTTTTCGGGACTGTGTGCATACTCGATGTGTTGTTAATACACTCATCCTAAGTGATAAGTGTATGCCATATGTGATATATGTTTTAGATATGAATGTTGCTTTTCGGTACGCGAACGATCTTCGGATATTGCGCGTACTGTCAGGTTATAAATAAAGGTATGAATATTATATATGGAAGATGTATGAACGTTACAAATGACACTTGTCGGGGCGTGAACGATCTCCGGATATTGCACGTATCGACAAGGGGTATGACTGTTAAGTGAAAAATTATGTGAAGAACGCCTAGAGTGTTCTTATACTACAATGTAATTATAGTATATGTGAAGTATGTGTGTACAGGTACAGAAATGGCATTTGAGTTCTACGTCCGACGTATTAAGTTAGGATGGCGAATCCCTCTAACTTTTGTTGGACCTAGACTTGGCAGGGGATGGCGTAGTTAAGGACTGCGGGCCTTATACGTGATGTAGATGATAGATGTAAACGTAGATAGGGACGGTGGGCCTTATACGTGTTATAGGAGATAGACGCCAACGTAGATAAGGACTGCGGACCTTATACGTAATGTAGATAGGCGTCAGCACAGGAAAAGAATGTGGACCTTATATGTGCTATATTTGTGTTGTGGTAGCATGGGGGAAGATTGCGGACTTCGTACGTGCTATGGTTATAGGTGATAGACGCCAACGTAGATAAGGACTGCGGACCTTATACGTATTATAGATAGGCGGCAGCAAAGGAAAGGACTGTGGACCTTATACGTGCTATACTTGTGTTCTGGTAGCATAGGGGAAGACTGCGAACTTCGCACGTGCTATGGGTTAGGTGGCAACATAGGGAAGGACTGAGGACCTTGTACGTGTTGTCAATATAGGATGGTACAGGGAAGGACTGCGGACCTTGCACGTACCATAACTGGTGAACATAGGTAAGGACTGCGGACCTTTTACGTGTTCACAATCTTGAGTACAGGTATAGACGGCGGACTATGAACGTACTCTCGGTAGACTGAGGTTGGTGATTGTAGATATGTATGTATGTATGTATGTATGTATGGTAGTAGGGTAACGAATTAAGTATGGATATGTATCTTCGGATATGTATGTATGTGTATGTATTGTATGGCGTCCGATTAACTAGAACTCACTCAGCGTAGCTGACTTTTAGTATGCACGAAGGTGAGTAGAATGAGACAGCTAGCTTGAGCGGGCACATGGTGGGCGAATAGCAGACTGGCATCTGAAGACTCAAGATGTTTTAATGTTAATTGACGTTTATTTTGAAAGATAAGAATGTTTAACTAAGGCAATTTTTGGATTGCTGTAATGTTTTATGAAAGTTTTTGTATTCCGCGAAAGTTTTAATTAACTCTGATTTGTAAGAACTGTGTTTATGAGTAAATCCAACGCTAGAGTAGGGCTACCGGGTTCGGGGCCTTACAGGGTCAGTTAGGTTGGCTTTAATGTCAAGTAGAGCTTGCCTCTCCTTCTGAATGCAAGAACTCATGTTGGCATCTTCTTTGAGGCGCAAAGTAAGAACGCCACCACTCATAGCTAATGGACATAGCAGCAAATAAGCAAGAACATGCATCATTGTATCTATGCAATAGGAAAGTGAAGAGAGCTAATTAGCTTAGTTTAACTATCAAGAATATGTGTTTGATAAAAGTAGTATTAAATTGGAACAACCAAATGCAGGCCGGCCTCAACATCCTGCCTGTCTACTATAGACATAATGTTATTAATATTGTTGGTCAATTTGGAGTTTTTTTTACTCCAGACTCCAGAGAAGACTTCCTAGTGACAGATTTTCCACACGCTATTTTTACATTAAATATTCTTTCATAAAGTTATGAGGGAGACCACTTACCAGAAAAGTTGTTTATCTATTTGTATGTGTTTTTTCAACCAAGTTATTTAAATTCTTAAAGACACCCTTGAAAAGATAGAAAAAGTCATGCCATAAGTTTACTTTTGATGTAAAATATTTGTATATTACAAAGCAACAAAATTGGTGAATGGAAATATTAGTGGGCTGCAAATTAATTCACATGGTTTATATTTTATGGGTAGAGGTATTGTACGCTAATTCCTTAAAGTACGATAGGTACGCGAGACGCTCAAAGGCAAAAAAACAAAGGCAAAAGTACTAAACGCTCAACCAAACCCTAAAATGCTCAGCCAAAAACCTAAAACGCTTAACCAAACCCTAAAACGCTCAGCCAAAAACCTACAACACTCAAAAACGGTTATCGTGAAAAAAGGTGAAAAATTGATCGATTAACCATTCAAAACTGTTTTTCCGGTGAACCATTGATTAATTGGATATGTATTGACGATTCCGAGATGTTTGAATGTGATTTCATGGATCGATTTCGTGAAAAAATGGATTCGCGTACCTATTATACGTTAAAATATTATTTTACTAGCTTTAGAAACCCGTGTATTACACGGGATAAATTAATATATAAATCACAATGAATAAGTTAATACAAATAAATAAATAATTAAGTCTTTTTATATTATGTAAAAAAATGTATTACAAATATAGTCGTTTGTTATCATCAAATAATTTGAATTTTAAATCAAGAATGAGTTGTTCTACTATCAGTATACAATAACGAAAAAATGTCACTGAAAGCAACATTTAAAACAATGAGGCGTTTTGATGTGAAAGATGTAGCTAAAATCTTTCACAAAAATGTTATACGTTCCATACCCGGTCATTCTTCTCCATATTACTATATCTCTAGAGTCAATAATTTTATATGAGGAACTACTGAACTCAATCACTTGTTGCCGTTTCTCTTTAGTTTTCTGTTGAGGTCTATCCTGTAGAGGTACTCAAATTGGATCAGTGATCGATTTCTAGGTTTCGTCGTAAACCTAATTGGTTACTTCCAATTACGTAAATCAATAGTTCAAACCGCACTCAAAGGTAGAGCATTTCCCATTTTTATAGGAACTTCTGTACCAGAAACAATGGTATCTCCAATTATAGCCCCCTGAAATGTAAAATATATCTCTTCTCACCATCCCTATAGTAGAAAAAAGACAACAGATTTTCCTTTTTAATCAGCATTCATGTTTTCTTTATAAACACACATTGTTCAACTATGGCCATAGACAAAAAAGACACAGATTTTCCTTTTTAATCAGCATTCATGTTGTCTTTATAAACACACTTTGTTCAACTATCACAATAGTCTTGTAAGAAATATAAAAAATGGAAAATTTGTTTATGATTTTTAAAACTAAATATTTGTAAAAGAAAATAAAAAAAATTATTATAGTTTTCTTTAATATGAAGATGTCTCAAAAAATTGAATGTTAATACATTCTTTAAACATAAACTCCTTTATATATATACATTTCAATCTTAAAGAAAATATATATATGACACGTAATTATTATACTAATATTTTTTTATATTAAATATGTTTAGAATATAATTTAGTGTATTAATAATAATTCAATCAATAGATATTGATCAAAGGGAAATTGATAATGAAAATTAATCTCAGAATGTCATGTGTCAGAATTATTTTCTTTTATTAGTATAGGTAGATTGGCTGTAAAGCCTGTAATGAAATTAAATGATTGAGCAGTTGGGCTATATTAATTGGGCTAAGGAATTAAAAGAGCATCGGGCCAACAAGAAAGAGAAGCATAAGAAAGTACTTACGTAACGTTCAAGACGGCATTTCACGAAAGGAGTTATATTTATATTTGACACTTAAATTTATATTGAATTGTGGCATGAAAGTTCCTATTTATTCTGGTAGTATTGTTCAGTTTTGATAATCGGGCGAGCTATTTAATTGTTAATTCCATCACAGTTAAGTTAGTATATATTGTAGAAATATATATAATTTATGCTCAAAATTAATTAACGGTGGCCTACGTCAATGATAGGATCAACTGATCAAGATAAGTCAATGATATATAGATTGGGGTTTACATAATTGGTGAGGTATATAGGTTGTGGTCACATCAAATGATAGGATCAAGATAAGATGTGTCTATGTGGTTGATTCAACATTGTTATCACCAATTAAGTTTTGCAACTAAAATACTAAATAACTGTAGAGGTAGAGTAGGACCATTTGGCAAAGTATAACACTAACTGCATACGTTGGGCGAAATACTAGGCGTCAGGAAATCACTAACGTCGGGCGTAATGCATGGCGAGAAGAGTGTTGTCCAATATAACTTTCCACCTCGGGAATGGTAATGCAAAGGTCCCACCAGCATGGGACAAAAAGATAATAACCCACATAGGGATAAACACCAAACCAATGGGGATTGGACAACACATAAAGGACGGTACAAACAGTATAACCACGTCCTTGTCAAAAGGCCATGATGCCCACCATCTTCCACCAACCACCACGACCGCACGAGTGGAGAATATTATTGGTGGAAAACCTGACAAGGTGGTTGGTCACATTCTCTCTTCTCTGGCTATAAATACCAGTAAACCTCCAAATAGTAAAGGGCACACTTTCTCCTACTATCACTGTCAAATTATACTACCTCGTACAATCAAGTACTAATTCTCACGCCGGAGGGTGGTTACGAGAGAATCCCCCCATTTCTCGTAACGAGCTCACGGTGTTCTGTTTTGCAGGTTACACTTGTCTGTGCCAAGAAGGTTTTATAACCCATCGTGTAGAATACCTAACCATTACCCTCGGAATAAAGTGTTAGACCTTGAGGGGTGGATTCGTGTTTCTTCATTGGCGTCATCCGTGCATATAGCTAGAACAGTAACTCACTCCGTTCTTGACTCAGATGAGTGGCAAGACTACACCGAAGGAGGTTGGCCAAAAAGCCAACCTAGAAGGAAACATTGAAAATCTGGACGTAGAGGATACATGCGGATGATGTGCGAAAATATATATATAAATAAAACACGAATCGCAACTAAGCTTTAAAAACCAAAAAATCTATCCTAGTTCACACAGACGGCAAGTGTACCGGTCGGGTATAGCAAAGATGAGGAAAGTCCGGATATCGAACTCGAAGACACGTGAGAACGGCTCAGATTATAAACCTCAATGCAAGTCCTACCTTAAAATATTTAATTGATTTTATTATTATTATTTTTTTCTTTTATTTTATACTAATTTAACTAACTTAACTTAACTTAACGAAACCAACAAGAAAACTTAACAGGATGTAACGGCACTAGCGGAGCTCTCAAATATGATGAAGGTGAACCACCTAGGTAAGGTATCTTGACGACTATCAACGACGCTCGGGAGACAACGAACACAAAAAACCGGGTTTAAAAGATAATATAACTAGACAATAATAAGGGAAAATAGGTCCACACGGTCAATTTTACTAAAGACCCCTAAAAACGTTTAGAAAGAATAATAAAGCACGGTTGATTTTCTAAGTACCCAATTGATTTATTACTTGGTCCGTATCAAAATCACAAATTCCTCTAAGACCCGTAATCCTAACAAACCTCGGGAATAAGGGGTAATTCAATATTAAAGATTAAATAATTCTGCTTACAAAATAACCTAATCAATGGCTAGAAAATCGCACGTGGTCTCGCAACGCTAACTAAATCGACTAGACCAAAGAGATAAACCAACTCCAAATGTCTTGGTCCAACTAAAAGGAGATGAACTATTGAGATAAACAACTTTAAACAATCAAACCCAATGGTGACGTCTACCACAAATAACCAAAAACACAAAGTAATTAGTCTAACATGCAATCCTAAACCAAACACGAAACTAATTCATGTAAAGATAAAATCACACGGGGTTTAATTAATATAATATTGAACAAACTCACTAGAAATCATAGAATAAAACCATAATAATATGAACTTGACACTAGAAAATCAATTATATGTTCGTTAATCAACCCAAAATAATCGTCAACACATTGTCAATCAGCCAAACCCAGGTAGTTCTAAAAAGTTTAGCTACTCATAACAATTATAAAGCAAAACAAATCATAAATAGTAGTGGAGCTCATGTCTAATTATTATGAAACGAATAAATATAATGTCTAGAGCTCAAAGCCAAATTATAAATGAAGCAACTAGTGTTCCAAACTTGCGTCAAAACAGCCTCCAAATTAATTGCCAACTCCAAAAGAAATCATGTATCTTGTCTCGTCCTCCTGTTCGTCGTCCAAAATAATAATACTCTTTTTCAGCTCCTCCTCCTCTCTCTGTGGGGCCGGCTCCAATTTTTATTTATATTCTGACTTCTTTTCTTCCTTTCCAAGTTACATAGCTTGTTTCCAATTCATTCCTAATCACAAAAGAAACCGAGTAACTGATCCGGCCCAACACTCAAATGCCATTGAACCACAATTAATAATTTAATATATAAAAGAATGTCACGTGAATGCTTAACTCATGCATCTTTTGATTTATTATATATAGAATTTATTATTATTTATTATTTAAATCAAAATCATAAATAAAATATATAGAGTTGGAACATGTGTATCAGACCAATCACTCGTCAGTCTCAAGTTTATTAAAAAATACTTCATCTAGCTTATTGACACTTGAAACCTTTAAAATCTAAATATGAACCAATAAAGAATAATAATCAATAAACACTAGGTTCAAAATACTTGAAAGTATAGGAAATATATATAATATTATGTATATTTTAGACCACATCAGATGAGGTCTTCTGAATGCTTCCACCGTTCACCCTACCGTCAGGATAAATAAAAAACAAAGACACGTTCCAAAGAAACCATGCCGCCAGACATCATGGCATGGCTCGAGGCAGAACAACAAAAACTAAGAGACAAAGTACAAGAGAAAATGGTGTCCGTTGTGAAACCTAGATCACTGTTTGATACAGCTTCAACGAAGAAGAATCTGAAGAAAACTCAACGCCGGTTCGTACGAAAACACCACTCGCCAAAACACCACCTGCTAAGCAAAACAGCAAAGCAGGAGATAAGTCACAGAGGTCGAACCTAAAGGCAGACTCACGCCTAGACGACCCAGACTACGAAGAGAGCTGGAAAGGGCCATACACCAAAAAATTGGTAAAATATCATCCAGAAGCGACGGTTGGTTTTTCCAAACCATACCGCCCAACAACGTCGGCTGGAAAGGGCAGAGCTGCCAGAAAATCCTAAAATCCCGCCAACGGTGGGCCAGTATGATGGTATCTCCGACCCAGATAATCACTTGCAAACATTCACGGCCGTTGGGTTAGTATCAGGATGGACCATGCCGTTATGGTGCCACATCTTTACACTAACACTAGTGGAAGCCGCTAGAGCATGGTTTGAAAGGTTGCCAGATGGCCAAATTACAAGCGGGGATGACCTAACAAAAAAATTCATTCAACAGTTTAGCCAGCAACGGCGACACATCAGTGACCCAGCAGACATTTTGAATGTCGTTAGAAAAGACAATGAAACGATAGAAGATTTCATCACTAGATTTAACCAAGAAGGCCTGAACATCGGCGGCGTAAGTGAAGAACTACTGCGGACAGCCTTTCGCCAAAACGTAAAGTGTGACGATCTTATACGTAACCTTACGGGCAGAGATGTCATGCCGCAGCGATGGGACGATGTTATGACCACGGCCAAAAAGGTACGCGCGAATGGAAAAGAGTTTGGGAAAAGAACTGGCAAAGAATGACGCCATAAAAGACATTAATAGGGCCCGCCAGGGCAAAAGAATGTCCTCTGTATGGTCAAGGTTGAACAGCGATAGAGAATCCACATTCGACCCATCCAAAGCAAGACAAAAGGGTCAGTCGAATACGCCCCAAACGAACGCATCTAGGTGGACTCCGGTGACAAAAAGTCCAGCCCATATAATGTACAAAGAATGGATCCAACTGAAGAAGTCGGCACCAGTTAAACAGGGGCCAGGCACAGATATGAAAAGTTATTGTGACTTTCATGAACAACATGGCCATACAACAAACCAGTGTATTAATTTGAAAGACGCGATTGAAGAATGTGTCAAAAATGGCAAATCGGATCACCTTGTCAGAAACATACGAGGGAAGTACTGATGCCCACCCCCAAGAGATGGCGGAAAACCGGAAAAAAATATCAAATATCTACACGCCAATATGATCTTGAGCAATGTTCAAAACAAGAAAAGAAAAACAGAATGGGCGCCATGGAAAGAAGAACAAGTCATATTCCCAATAGTAAGAGGACAGGCGAACAAGAAAGCACCCTTAGTGATCACAGCTGTTTTCGGTAACTACAGGACGCCACGTTTCTTTGTTGACACGGGGGCAACGTCCAACATCATGTACCGCCAGTGTTTCGACCTGGTAGACGAAGAAGACAAACATCGGTTGACAGCAGTTAACGCTCCAATCACGGGGTTCAACCAAAGTATTGCATACCCGCTAGGACAGCTGACATTCCCAGTCGAGCTAAGTGATGGGCTCCATTCACGAACGGAGGACGTCGACTTCTTAGTAATGGAGACCCCTCACCCACAATATGATATAATCTTGGGAAGAGAGGCCATTGGTGACTTCAACGCTACCCTGTCAACAGCACATGGGATAGTAGGGGTACCAACCCCGACGGGGGTAGCGATGATCCACGCCAACAAGGAGTGTAACATGGCGGAGAGAAAAACGCCGACACAAAAGACGCCTAAACTCGGTAAAACCAGAGAAGTGGAAAAATGGATACTCAACAAAAAATTCCCGGAGCAAAGCATAACCATTGGACCAACCATCTCCAAGGAAGCACGGGCGGCACTCAAAAGCCTGTTGGTCAAAAACATTGATGTCTTCGCCTGGACTTTGGCGGATATGACAGGGGTCCCAAGAAGCAAAGCTGAACACGAGTTAAAGGTTAACCCAACCTTCGTTCCGGTGGTACAGAAACGAAGAAAAATGGGACCAGAACAGGCAAAATCCTGTGATGCGGGTAGAATCAAAGAAATTCAGTACCAAACATGGGTAGCCAACCCAGTAATGGTACCCAAGGCAAGCGGCCAATGGCGCATGTGTATAGACTTCAAAGATCTCAACAAGGCTTGTCTAAAAGATTGTTACCCATTGCCAGAGATCGACCTTAAAGTTGACGCACTGGTACCCTTTCAGTTCAAATGCTTTTTGGACGCTTACAAAGGGTATCACCAGATCCACATGGCGGCAAAAGACCAAGACAAAACGGCGTTCAGAACAAACAGCGGAACGTATTGTTATAAAATGATGCCATTTGGTCTCAAGAACGCCGGGTCTACTTACCAAAGGTTGATGGACAAAGAGTTCAAACCTCAAATTGGAAGAAATTTGGAAGTCTACATGGACGATTTGGTCATCAAAAGCAAGACGGAAGGAGCCATGTTAAAGGATATCGAGGAGACCTTTGAAACTCTAAGGTCAATTAGCATGAAGCTTAACCCAGGAAAATGTTCCTTCGGCATGGAGGAAGGAAATTCCTGGGAGTAATCGTGACGAATGGTGGCTTCAAAGCCAACCCAGAAAAATTGGAAGCCATGCGGAAAATGTCGTCGCCAAAATCGGTCAAACAAGTGCAAACTCTTAATGGCCGATTAGTCGCATTGAATAGATTTTTATCAAGTCATGCGGAAAAATCATTCCCGTTCGTCTCAACCTTGAGAAACTGTTTCAATAAATCTCAGTTCCGATGGACAGAAGAAGCAGAAACAGCGTTTCAAGAAATAAAGCCGCGCTTAAAAGAGTTACCAACGCTCACAGCCCCTAAAGCTGGAGAACCACTAATAGTATACCTAGCAGCATCAGAAAGAACAGTCAGCGCAGTCTTTATGGTGGAGAGAAGTGGCATTCAAACGCCCATTTATTACATAAGCCGCACCCTGGCGGATGCAGAAACAAGATACTCCACATTGGAAAAGTTATTCTTATCCTTGGTCCAGACAGCGCGACGTTTGAGAAGATACTTCCAAGGCCATCCGATACATGTCCTCACCAACTTTCGCTTACAAAATGTGCTAAGCAAACCAGAATTGTCTGGGAGGCTCGCAAAATGGGTAATAGAATTAGGAGAACATGCCATCGAATATAAACCAAGGCTAGCAATCAAAGGCCAGGTTTTGGCTGACTTCATCGCAGAAATCCCTCAAGAAAAAGAGGAAGAATGCAAAAGAGAGATCGAAACTCCTTTCGATCAACAGAAAGATGAAGTCTGGAAGATTTTTACAGATGGGGCTTCTAATGATGAAGGGGCCGGAGCAGGCCTAAAGATAACCAACCCAGAAGGGCAACACTTTACGTACGCATTACGCCTAGAATCCAAAAGCACAAACAACGAGGCGGAATACGATGCATTGCTGGCAGGGTTGAGAATTGCTAAAAAATTAGGGGCCCGCCATTTAGAGCACATGTGGATTCCATGTCGGTGGCAAATTAAATTGAAGAATCGTACGATGCAAAAGACGATAAGATGTCATCATACCTAGCGCAAGCTAAGGCGCTAATGGCAAATTTTGCCACATGCAAGGTGAAACACATCAATAGAAGTGAGAACAAACAGGCCGACGCCTTAAGTAAACTTGCAGCCGTTCGTTTTGAACACCTAGCGAAAGACGTTCGCATCGAAGTCCTAGCAACACCTTCAATAATGAATAAAGAAGTTCTCGTTTGTTCAGAAGCAGAAAAGAGTTGGATGACACCAATCATCAACTACCTCGCAAGAGGTATTTTTCTAGAAAAAAAAAGGCAGAAGCGCGGAAGATCCGCCACAAAGCATTGAATTACACAATCCAAGGAGATATTCCCTATAGGCGATCGTACTTGGGTCCACTTCTCAGATGCGTAGACCCACATGACGCAAATTATCTGCTTAG
This sequence comes from Bidens hawaiensis, assembly GCF_021521415.1. NCBI lineage: Eukaryota > Viridiplantae > Streptophyta > Magnoliopsida > Asterales > Asteraceae > Bidens > Bidens hawaiensis. The sequence continues at coordinate 19,474 of NW_027506583.1, forward strand.
AGAAATTCATGAGGCAATATGTGGCGTACACGCAGGACCAAGAATGGTGGTCGCCAAAATCATGAACACAGGATATTATTGGCCAGGCATGCATGTTGACGCTGAGAAAGAATTGAGAAAATACAGCGCCTGTCAACGCCACGCGCCAAACACCATGCGCCCGAAAAATGCCATGATACCGGTGACGGCGTCTTGACCATTTCAGAAATGGGCAATTGATATAACCAGACCATTTCCAGAGGCGCCGGGCCGTGTGAAATTTTTGATTGTGGCGATCGATTACTTCACAAAGTGGATCGAAGCAAAGCCTGTAGCAACAATCAACGCAACCAGCATCAAGAAGTTTATTTGGGAATTTATAATCTGCCGTTTTGGATTACCCATGAATTTGGTCAGCGACAATGAAACACAGTTTGCTGACCAACATATCCAAAAATGGTTAAAAGAGCTCAATGTCACGCAGACATTCACCTATGTGGCTCATCCACAAGGAAATGGCGAAGTGGAACGCGCCAACAGAACAATGGTAGGCGGAATAAAGAAAAGGTTGGCAAACCACAGATCAGGATGGGTTGATCAGCTACCTCATGTACTATGGGCCATAAGAACGCACAGAAACACAAGTAATGCAGAAACGCCGTTTAGCCTAACCTATGGTACCGAAGCAATGATCCCCACCGAAATCGGCGTTCCTTCTCCAAGAGTCACATTACCAAATGACAACGATGTAGAAAGGCGGTTAGACTTAATGCTTCTCGAAGAACGTCTAGAGTTAGCCGCAATAAGAGAACAAAATTATAAGCGCCAGCTACAAAAGTATTATAACACCAAAGTAAAGATATGTGAGTTCAATGCCGGAGATTACGTTCTTCGCAACAACGAGGCATCAAGAGCACATGCACAAGGCAAATTGACGCCGTCTTGGGAAGGTCCATATCAAATTAACAAAGTGTTGGGAAAAGGCGCCTACACTCTGACGCATCTCGATGGTTCAGCGATTCCTAGAACATGGAACGCAGCACAATTGCGAAGGTGTTATATGTAAATCAATTCCAATTGTAAAAACAGGCCAAGGGTCGAATTTGAATGGAAACGATACTCCGCATTTCACAAAATAAGCATTGATTTCATATATATACATGAAGTTACAAGCAAGCACTTACGCCCGGGCGCAAAAAAAAATAGTAACAAAATAAAACGTTCGACTATACAAATCAAGACGATAGCCTAATCTACATCGTTGACACTCTTCCCGGAGTCAACAGCCGCGCTATCCTCTTGACCACCAGCAGGAGCGGCGGAAGGCCCAGCTTGCGAAGGTTCGAGCAAATTCCTTAACAGCTGCACGCCATTTTCTTCTTTAGCATACTGAGCAACTTGCGAAAGAATAGGAAACGTAAGAGAATCATAGTCCGTCTCAGCAGCAGCATACTCCTTATCCACATCAATGGCATGAAGGGCATAGGCCTCAAGTGGAAGGTTATCACGCAGATGCGTAAGGGCTTCCTGAAAACCAGCCTTGTGGCCAAGCTGTTGGGAAGCATTGACATGGACTCCAACGCAACGCGTCAAATCATCATCGCTAATGATGCGTTGGGCAACCTACATAAAAGAAAAGAATTAATAGGATAAATAAAAAAAAGAAGGGCAAAAAGGGGAATACCTTGCGAATAGCATGCTTCAACAACCAATCGCGGTCGGCGGCGGCGGAAGCAAGCTCGGAAGTCAAAACTTTAATGGCTTCTTCATTGGAAGCCAACATGTCAGCCAGCTTGCCAGCATCCGCTTTCCTCAATGCAACTTCCGCCTCCAACTCTTCAATACGCTTGCGGAATGCAGCGTTTTCACTCTCGAGTCGAGCGGAAGCCTCCTTCGCAGCAAGAGCGCGACTGCGTGCATCTGCAAGATCAGCATTAGACTTCTTGCACGTAGTCTCAAACTCCTTATAACGGGCGGCGCGCTCTCGCGCGGACTCCGCAAGATCAGCCTCGGCCTTTGCCAGTTTCGCCTCCACAGCACTTAACGCTTGGCGATGATCAGACGACTCTTTACCTGCTCTCCAAACGCCGGCCTCAACATCCTTCACCATTTGTTCCATCTCTCTCATGCGAGCACCGGCATCAATTTTGTCCTCGTGAAGGGCACGGTTCTCGCGCAGCAACTCCGCAAAACAAGAGAAATCCTGGACTTGGTGAAAAGCGGCGTCGGAGTACAAAGTACCCCGGGTTGGATCTTGCGAGTAATGCGCTCACCAGGAGGAACAGCATACTCCAAAATTCGGAGCAAGTGGCAGGATCCTCAAAATTAGCGCCACAATTAACCTTCCAGCGAGGGCGGAAAACTTGGTGCGCCTCCTTGGAGTCGCGGGGGTCCATATCCACATCTAGAACACCCCCACTCAAACATCCGCTAAACCCGCCACTTCTACTGCCTTGGAGTTCAAAAAATTTACCTTGCACCGTTGCGCCAAGGTGAAAAGGAGGCGGCGGCACAACCTCATCACCATCAAGGATAGAATCCTTGTCTGGTGAATACTGTCTTGATTCAAAAAATCAGCGACGGAAAGGCTCGCTGATTCAAGACTAACCTTAGGCGACTCGTCCACAATCGCCTTCATCGGTTGAGCAGACGAAGCTGGTAGAGAGACAACTGGAATTGACCCAATCGGCGCACGAACAGTCGTCACAATAGTTTCGTCCTCAGACGGGCCAACCACACCCGTCGTCATCGGCAAACTCAACATCTGTACAGTAGGCCCAGCCTCCGACAAGCTTCCAACACTTGTCATCATCGACAAACTAGCAAACAGGGCCGCCAGAGAAGATGCATCGCCAGAAGTTGCGGGAGAAACAGTCGATGAAGAAATCGCCAACACGCCTGAAATGAACAAGTGATGTTAGAAAAGATCAAGTTGAATCAAAAGAAAGAGTTGTAAAAATAATATCTGACGATTTAACAAGACTACGCTTGACAAACCCGCCAAGACGAGGTTTCTTGAAGACGCGGGGCATCTCTTCATCATCTTCATTAATCACAGGGGTGGGACCCAAATGGTGTGGAACAGTGAACGTCCCACCCACTGAAGAGGAGGAAGAGGAAGATGGACCGGTAGATACGAAATTCGTATCCACAACGGTTCCAGAAGCTGCAGCTGCAGAAACCACATCAGTCGCCACCAAAATTGGAGTGACAACCGTTGTAGCCAGCGCAAACACAGCAACCACAGGCTGTGAAGCTGTTGGCGAGGAGAAGCCAACAGAAACTTGTGCGGAGGTGGTTGGGGAATACGCCATGCTGGCACTCAAACCGAGTGCTTCAAGCAATGATGCCGAAGAAGGCGCCGGTTCCTCAAAAGGAACATTGGAGACCATGACGACATCGTCATCATCATCCACGACATCTCTTGCGGCGGCGTCTATCGGAGACGCAACCGTCTCCCCAACACTGCGTTGTACGCCCCTACCACTGCACTTAGGAAGGCGCACAACGTTAGATCTTCTACCTGAAAAAGAAAATAAGACGTTAGCAAGACAAGCAAAAAGAAAGAAAAATGATAAAAGCAGTTGAACCTACCACTCTGAAGGGTAACAGAGCTAGGAGGTGACAGCGGTCGCGATACAGGTGATCGCCCCATAGGAAGAGGAAACACAAAGTTTTGAGCGATCCAAGCAAGGATTGGCTCCTCGCGGGGACCTAACTTCCTCCGACCCAGCATTTTAACGCCCTCAGGCGCAGGCTGCAAGAGGAGCATGCGGTCGTCCACCTCTGAAGAAAAAACAAGTTAAAAACATTGCAAAACAAAATACACTTCAGAGCAAAAAATAAAAACGATGCTAACCTTGACCACCATTAAGAATAATCGGCACCAACGCCGCATCGTCCCAAATGCGACTCATGCCGAACAACACCAACGCGCGCTCCGGGTAACGACGGAGTGGAGAGAGGCTGGCCTGCAAAGTGTTGAACCAGTCCGAACCGGTATAAGGAGACACTTTCGGCTCAAGAAGCTCTTTCACATCCGTGAAAAACATAGGATGTGGAACCGCGCGCGCGGAGACGTAGAAGAACACACTCTTCCACTCATGCAAACTAGGTGGCGCATCTAAGGCGATAGCCTTGGCACCAGGGCGAGTATGCAAGTTATACCACCCCTGGGTGAAACGCCACCGGTAGAAAGCAGATAACCTGTCAGCCGTCGGAGTAATACCAAGGCAATGACAAGTATATTTGAAATGGCGAGGACGAGCCATCCCGAACGGATGAATCTGGCTGAGATGCAGCCCAAACACACCCAGATCGTCCACCAAAAACCGGGTAAGGGGCAACCGGAAGTTGCCCAAAAAGAAGTACTCCCGGTACACGGCAATCTTGCAGGTAGGAGCCTCTCGAGCCGTCTTGCCGGAGGCAGGCAACTCGGGCTCGTACTCAGGGCCAAGGTTATAAACCCTAACCACATTTTTGAAGTCGTCGGCAGACATGCGACAACCGACGAACTCCATGGTATTATTCTTCTTAGTCTTCGAGGTTTGAGATGATTCAGCCATAAAATGAAGAAGGCTTGGAGGAAAGAAAACAGTGAAAAATGGTGTAACCTCCCCCTATTTATACTAATCGCAGTTAATGAGGGAGGGGGGATACAAAAAGGATAATTAACGCGTGGCCCAATCAGAGAATACCACGATAAGAGGATGGCAGAAGATATGTGTTACAGTTGGGCGCGTCACCGGGATTCTCGCCCACTCGCCTGACACAGGCAGCAAGCCTGCAGGGCAGAGCAACCGTCGTCAAACTGTCACGTCCAGCAGTCGTTTCACTGACTTGCATTTTATTCACTCATCCATGCCAAGTTACATGTTATCCATATAAAAGGAAACAAAGATGATAAGTGTGGGCCAAAACAGGCTCCGCCATGGGATGATTTAACATAAATCACCCGCCAAAACAGGCTCCGCCATGGGATGATTCAACATAAATCACCCGCCAAAACAGGCTCCGCCATGGGATGATTCAACATAAATCACCCGCCAAAACAGGCTCCGCCATAGGATGATTCAACATAAATCACCCGCCAAAACAGGCTCCGCCATGGGATGATTCAACATAAATCACCCGCCAAAACTGTCACACCCTCAAAATCCACTAACGGAGTTTTACCGTCAGAGGGTGTGAACTGGCAGGATCGGAATCATTAGTTATAACCAAACCAAAGAAAAACGTTTAAATGAAAGTAAGTGCGGAAGCGTAAAACCTTAATTCAAAAGTTGCGTCACGCAGGACGACTTAAAACCAAATGTAACTGTTAAAATTAAGTTTGCAGAATAAAAGTGTTTTCATTAATGCATGCTCCTAAACCGCGCGCCCGCCTCGGCTACCTGAGAATAACATACTAAAAGTGTCAACACAAGGTTGGTGAGTTCACAAGTAAAATAAGATAAATCGTTTAGCGTTTTGCGTAACCTCGTTACGACGTTTAAATGTTGCGTAACCCCGTTACGACGTTTGAGTGTGTAACCACGTTACAGCGTTTGAGTGTGTAACCACGTTACAGCGTTTAAGTGTGTAACCACGTTACAACGTTTAAGTGTTTTGCATTACCAGATAGTGTTATGTCAAATTATATATCGATAGGTAGCTAATCTATACAACAAGTATCGCTAAGTGGTTCGCGACCGAAGCTGACTGTTTATCAAGTGCCCGTCACCAGGTCCTCCAGACCATGGTAAGTGTTAGCCAAAATTTACACCCACTCAACCTCCAGTTGAGCTTAGCGTCGGGTGGGGTTTGTCAAACCCAGTAGTACTACCCAAAAGTGACTCGCTATTCCAAATATTAACCGGTCCGATGTGTGGGACTTCAAATGTTACGTATGCCGCTTAGCCTTTACAAGTGATATATAATTTATAACAAAATCTTTCATATGCGTTTATCTCAGAAAATATGTTTATCGGAGTATGTTATCTCCCCCAAGTGAAAAACGTTTGAAAACAGTTTAAGAGTGGGGTAAGTGAACTCACTGTTTGCGAAGAATATCCGATCTAGATCACCGAGTGATGCGCGTCGTAGAAAACTCTCTAGCGTTCTAAAATAACAAAGAGATTTTCTAAGTATCGGAATGTTTAACGAGTCTCTAGACTCGGCACATAATACCTATGCACGTAACATGTTTCGTGTTTCGTTTGTGAATCGTGTGTGACTTAAACAAGTAAAATTGTGATACGATACATGAGTGAGCAATTACTTTCGTGTCACGTATTAATAACATACTTATTAGCAATTATTCCCGTAGGGGCATTTTGGTCAACAAACAAAGACTAACTAACCATTATTCCCCATAAGGGCAATTTGGTCAATTCATGGCAATCAACTAGCAACTATTCCCCGCAAGGGTATTTTGGTCAAAATACAACAATTATATAAAAACTATCATATTTCATGCATTCCTATACAACTCAGCAGCTAGTTTCGTTATGACAGAATTTCTACTTGAAAGATTGCACTAGTTTACCGATTATAACGTCTCAATTAATTCACCAAAAATTACCACAGGAGCATACATATCTTAGGTTTCCAGAACATCTTTTATCTTATTTTTATTCCATATAGATTGTTCATAATGATCAAAACATTACAGCTAACTTATATCAGTCAGATTCATGCACATCAGAATGTTATTTGCAATTCCCGTTAAACGAAAAATCCAATAAATGCAAGACCACTTGGATTTGGTTCCTAACTCAGTGAGTCAACCTCCAGAAGTGGAACCAACCCAATTGGTCTCGTAGTTCATGAGATATAACATTTACAACATAACCTAACAGCAGGTCTAACAGCTCAGCTTTGCATCACGTTTTTGTAAAATCATAAAAGTATACTTCCACTTATCCAAAAATTACGAATTTATACTTCATAGAAATTAGACTCAACCTAGTTTACTGCAGTACCCACAATCTGAATCAATTTTCACGTTTACACTTCGTTACAGTCAGTTAAACATCGTATATACGTTCTGTCCAGAATCTGTTCACATCAAAACTCATCATAATAACAATCTATGAACTATCATGCATCCATATAACCCTCTAGACACTATAACTACTATCCATGCATATCAATCACACCATACATACAAGATTAGGGTTTGTGTTTTAATTCAAATCAAGAACAACAATCAATCATGTATCAATATCAATCTAGTTATCAATCTATTATCCAACTAACAAGAATCATAACAATCACATACATACAAGATCGGCCGATTTAGGGTTTTCACACAACCCATCAAACATCAAAATTAAACAACAAAGAGGTAAGAGATGATCAAGTATACCTTCCTAGCACCTAGTTCTTGGATTAATCTCTTGATTTGATGTGTATATGTGTGTGATGGTGGACGGCAGCCGTGGGTCAAGAGAGGGAGAGAGAGAGCCGATCGGTGGTGTTGTAGGTTTAGAATAATAGGTTAGGGTTTGTTTATTAGTGATATATTTATAAACAAACAAGTTACACTCTAGTCCTTCTACTTTCAAGTGTTGTTTTTCTAGAACATTCTATCCTAACTTGCACATAATCATGACAATAATATAACACATAATCCTAACACATAGTTATCACATCATTAGTTTTTTAGTGTGCTTCGTTTATTCCTCAATCGTTTGCGTTTCGGTGCAAATCCCGAAAGACTACTACACATGTAGTAAGTGTTAAGCGTCATTTAAACCCTAGTTTAAATGTAATGAAGTATGCGTTATAGATTCAACGATCTTAAAGTTTGAATTAACGGAGTTGAGTTAACGAGGTTAACCTGAAATTGACGATTGTCACATCATTCCCATGTTAAAGAATTTTCGTCCCGAAAATTTGAGTCAAGTCGTGATGAGAGCCTGAAAAAGTAAGAAAGATTCTCAGTTTGTCATATCATCCCCTAGTAGAAAGAAATTTCGTCCCGAAATTTAGTTCATACCTCCGGTGATGTTTGACGGTTTGCCGGGTTTCGCGGTTTTCGGTGTTTGGTTAGCCCTTCAAAAAGGTGAGGATACTTTTTCATCATGTGATCCTCGCGTTCCCATGTGAACTCCGGTCCACGTCTCGAGTTCCAACGAACCTTAACAATTGGAATTTTGCTGTGTTTGAGCGTTTTGGTTTCCCAATCCAAAACCTCGACTGGTTCCTCAATGAACCGTAACTGTTCATCAACTTGTAGTTCCTCCAAAGGGACTACTTGGGTTTCATCAGATAGGCATTTCTTCAAATTTGATACGTGGAATACATCGTGTACGCCACTGAGTTCTGTTGGTAGGTCCAGTCGGTACGCCACCGGACCAATGCGCTCAGTTATCCGGTACGGACCAACATATCGTGGGTTGAGTTTGTTTCGCTTACCAAAGCGAACCACACCTTTCCAGGGTGAGACTTTGAGTAACACTCGATCGTTTACTTGAAATTCGAGAGGTTTTCGGCGCTTGTCGGCGTAACTCTTTTGGCGATCTCGTGCTGCTGCCATGCGATTTCGGATTTGAACAATCTTTTCCGAGGTTTCGAGTACCAGTTCCGGACCAGTGATTTGGCTATCACCCACCTCTGCCCAGCAGAGTGGTGATCGACACTTCCGTCCGTACAGCGCTTCAAACGGCGCTACCTTAATACTTGCGTGGTAGCTGTTATTATACGAAAACTCTACCAAGGGTAAGTGGGGTTCCCAACTTTTTCCGAAATCTAAGACGCATGCACGCAACATATCCTCCAAGATCTGAATAGTCCGTTCACTTTGCCCATCCGTCTGAGGATGGTATGCGGTACTCATATCGAGACGTGTGCCCAGTGCGCTTTGCAGCGACTTCCAAAAGTGTGAGGTAAAACGAGAATCTCGATCGGAAATGATCGAGACAGGCACTCCGTGTCTCGACACTACTTCCTTCATGTAGACACGAGTCAGTCTTTCCATTTTGTCTGTTTCCTTAATCGCTAGGAAGTGCGCCGATTTAGTCAACCGGTCAACGATCACCCAGATGGTATCGCATCCCGTCGGTGTTTTAGGCAAACCCGTAATAAAGTCCATTGAGATGTGTTCCCATTTCCACATTGGGAGTTCCGGTTGTTGCAGTAGACCAGATGATTTCTGGTATTCTATCTTGACTCTGGCACAAGTCAAGCATTTGCTCACGTAGGTGGCAATGTCGGCTTTCATGTTCGGCCACCAGTAAAGTTCCTTTAAATCATGATACATTTTATCTGAGCCAGGGTGGATAGAATATCGGGACTTGTGAGCTTCGTCCATCACTAGAGTTCTCAATTCTCCGTATCGTGGAACCCAAATCCGGTTCTCAAAATATCGGACCCCGTCCGATCTGGTTTCAAGTTGCTTGCTCATGCCCCGCATGAGTTCCGATGGAAGATTATCATCTTTCAACGCTTCCAGTTGCACATCGCGAATCTGATCGGGTAAGCTGGCATGAATCGTAAGTTGCAATGCTCTCACCCGTCTGGGTTTATCTGTTTCTTTTCTGCTGAGGGCGTCGGCCACCACATTGGCCTTGCCAGGGTGGTACTTGATGGCACAATCGTAATCTTTAAGCAGCTCGACCCAACGACGCTGTCGCATGTTCAGCTCCTTCTGATCGTAGATATGTTGGAGACTCTTGTGGTCGGTGTAAATGGTAAACTTGGTACCGTACAAGTAATGCCTCCATATCTTAAGAGCAAACACTACAGCTCCGAGTTCCAAATCGTGGGTCGTGTAGTTCTTCTCGTGAACCCGTAGTTGTCTAGAGGCGTAGGCTATAACCTTCTCGAGTTGCATCAGCACACAACCGAGACCTTGTATAGATGCGTCACAGTGTACCTCAAAGTTTTCCGTTCCCTCGGGGAGAGCTAAAATAGGGGCGCTACAAAGCTTGGTTTTCAACAGTTGAAAAGCGGATTCTTGCACGTCACCCCAGTTGTACTTAGTGCCCTTGTGAGTCAAAGCGGTTAGGGGTTGAGCAATCTTTGAAAATCCCTCGATGAAACGCCGATAGTAGCCGGCCAGTCCTAGGAATTGTCGCACCTCAGTCGGAGTCTTAGGTGCTTCCCAGTTTTTGATGGCCTCTACCTTACCGGGATCGACATGGATACCATTCTCGTTGATCACATGTCCTAAAAAGTGAACCTCGCGAAGCCAAAATTCACATTTCGAGAGTTTAGCATACAGTTGTTCCTTCTTCAGTAGTCCCAGAATTATCCTTAAGTGCTCTTCGTGGTCAGTCTCGTTCTTGGAATAGACGAGAATATCATCGATGAAAACAATCACGAACTTGTCGAGGTACGCCTTGCATACTCGATTCATGAGATCCATAAATACGGCTGGTGCGTTGGTTAGGCCAAAAGGCATAACCGAAAACTCGTAGTGACCATACCGTGTTCTGAAAGCCGTTTTTGAAATATCTTCTTCGCGCACTCTCAGCTGGTGATAACCGGATCGTAGATCGATCTTCGAGTAGTAACTCGATCCCTGAAGCTGGTCAAACAAATCATCAATTCGGGGTAAAGGATAACGGTTCTTGACCGTCATCTTGTTCAACTCCCGGTAGTCGATGCACATTCGGAAAGTCCCGTCTTTCTTTCGGACAAACAAGACAGGGGCTCCCCATGGCGATGAGCTAGGTTGGATAAAACCTTTATCCAACAAATCTTGCAACTGTGTGGACAACTCCTGAAGTTCCGCCGGTGCGAGCCGATACGGGGCTCGTGCTATGGGTGCTGCACCGGGTGTCAACTCGATCTGAAATTCGACTTGACGAATAGGAGGGAGTCCAGGTAAATCCTCCGGGAAAACTTCCGGGAAGTCTCGCACAACCGGTATGTCTTCAATTCGTTTCTCCTCCGCGGGTTTCTCAACAATCTGCGCCAAAATTGCCGGATGACCCTTTCGTAAATACTTCTGTGCCTTCATAAGGGTAATGACGCTGGTGGTCATGCCGCTTCTCTCGCCTCGGACCGAAATGATCTCGCCAGAAGGGGTGGTAATATGGACTATCTTATCATGGCATATAATCTCCGCTCGGTTCTCGGATAACCAGTCCATGCCGACAACGACATCGAAACTACTAAGCGTAAAAGGAATAAGGTCGATGTCAAAGACATGACCTGACAGTTTCAACTTACATCCCGCAAGTATATGAGTTGTTATTACAGTTTTACCGTTAGCTAATTCAACAGGAAACTTAGCGTCTAACGGGGTTGGAGTAAGGTTTAAAAGTTGGCTAAAGGCCTTTGACACAAAACTCCTATCAGCTCCAGTGTCAAACAAAACAGAAGCAAAACAATCGTTTACAGGGAACTTACCAGACACCACATGTGGATCTCTGCGGGCTTGACCTGATCCAATCACAAACGCTCTTCCTTTGCCATTTCCTCCACCATTACTGCCACTTCCATTGCCCCCATTGTTGTCATTATGTTTCAGCTTGGGGCAATCCTTCCGGAAATGACCTTCCTGTCCACATTCAAAACATCCCTTAGTCGTCATCGGTGGCTTAGGAGCACCCTTCGCCGCAAGGTCTCCTCTACATTCCTTCGCTTGATGACCTATCTTTCCGCATCTTTGACACTTGACACGGTCACATTGACCAACATGATGAAAGTTGCACCTGTTGCACTTTGGATATTTCCCAACATATCCGCTCGAAACCTGCCCGCTACCGTTGTTGTTGTTGTTGTGATTCTGAGTGTTGAAACTCCGAGTAAATTCGGGCTTACGGTAGTGGTGTTGCGGTGGGAGGTTTGAGGATGAAGATCTGGTGTTGTCAAACTTTCTCTTCCCGCTGTTCGGGTTGCTGTTGTTGTTACTGTTGCTGACGTGGTCATTACTCGGGTTGTCACGGGCTTTAACAGTCGAACCCCTCGGTGGTAACGCACCCTGGGTCACAGCCTGATCCGTCAGTTTGTGAGCCAAACGGATCGCTTGTTGGATCGTGGCTGGTCTGGAAGACGTCACCATACCCTGAATCTGTGGTGCTAACCCATCAATGTACATCTCTATTCTCTTGCTCGGCGGATCCACCATCCGCGGACACATCACTGCCAACTCGTGCGAACGAGTAGTGTAGCTTTCAATCTCTGAACCCCACCATTTTCAACGACCAAAACTCCGACTCTAACTTCGAAATTTCTTCCCTCGGACAGTACTCCTCTCGCATCATGTTTTTGAACTCCTCCCAGTTCATCGCGTTAGCCAGTTCCAATCCAAGGATCTGGACGTTCGAATTCCACCAAGTGAGGGCGGAATCCTCAAGTGTCCCAGCAGCGAATTTGACCCTACTGGCGGGGGGACAATTACACATCTCAAAGGCCGACTCGGCCTTCTCAGCCCAACGCAGGAAGCCTATAGCTCCCTCAGTGCCCTTAAACGTACTGGGCTTGCAGTCTAAGTAGTTCTTGAAGGTACATGCTCCATTCGGACCTCCTGTTTGATTTTGAACGTGTGCAGCTAAAGCGGCAGCAACATGGTCATTCAGCAGGGTTTGGAGTTCAGCTGCAGTCATGCTGATGTTACCACGTCCTCGTCCAGCGTTTCTTCCGGCCATTTCCTAGAATCATAGTATAAAACGTGAATTTTTCTTTCATATACAACACACCATACATGTAATAAAAGATAGGTAAGAAAAAAAAAAGAAACAACATCACATCACAACCACTTATTAGTCTAATTAAAAATTCATGATTAAAACCATTGTATTCGCTACAAAGTATTTCCAATCAATCCTTAAAATCATAGAAAAATAATAGTTCGGATGGAGACAACCCCTCCATCTAAGTGTCATCCTCACTAGATGTCGTCATCTGAGGACACCTCTGAATGTGCCTCCTCCTCAGCCGGTTCCTCCTCTGGTTCTTCTTCAGGTTCCTCCTCGGGCTCCTCTTCGGGATCTTCCTCGGGATCCTCCTCAGGCTCCTCTTCGGGATCTTCTTCAGGTCCTACGTCAGGCTCTGCCTCGAGCTCTGCCTCAGGTTCTGCTACGTTCTGGGCAAGTTGCATTTGTAGGATATCGCAACGTTCTAATGCTATTTCGGTTCGGGTCCTTGCTTCTTGGAGTTGCTCTTGCAAGTCTATCATCTCGGCTTGCATCTTCATCATAACCTTGGTTTGTTGCTCACTAGTCTCTTGCATTTCTTTCATTGCCGCTGCCATGCGGGCAATCTCCTCCTGAGTCTCGGTTCCATCTTTAAACAGTCTGGCAACATTTTCTCTAGTGTAGCGCATGTAACCCACATCACGCTCCAAACAAGAAACGACAGCTGCGAGAACTCGCTCTACAGGTTCGGTTATAGGTGGTAGAGTGTTAGGATAAGCAGGGTGGTTCGGGTGAGGCAATGGGGGAACTTGTTCACGGTAGACCATACGTCTGATCATGTTGGGGTACCATTCCCAGCTAACGTTGTTGTCATACAAGCCTCCGGATAGGCGGTACCTCTTTGGTGCAGGAGCTTCGAGTTCCGGGACTACACGGGGTGGCGAGGCAGTAGGTAACTGCGGTTCCTTCCCGTGAGCATGCGTCATCGAATCGGATGATGATGAGGGTGGCGTCGACATTCCTACAGGTAAGCCGGGTATATGCGCGCGTATAAGTGAAGGAGATAAGGAAATAAGATTTCAAGACTACACAAACCTATGCAGTGCGTATCATTATAACTAATGGGTCGTCGCGGTTATAGTCTAGTATGCATGCAGTTTCTAGTTCACTATAACCAATGGCTCTGATACCAATCTGTCACACCCTCAAAATCCACTAACGGAGTTTTACCGGCAAAGGGTGTGAACTGGCAGGATCGGAATCATTAGTTATAACCAAACCAAAGAAAAACGTTTAAATGAAAGTAAGTGCGGAAGCGTAAAACCTTAATTCAAAAGTTGCGTCACGCAGGACGACTTAAAACCAAATGTAACTGTTAAAATTAAGTTTGCAGAATAAAAGTGTTTTCATTAATGCATGCTCCTAAACCGCGCGCCCGCCTCGGCTACCTGAGAATAACATACTAAAAGTGTCAACACAAGGTTGGTGAGTTCACAAGTAAAATAAGATAAATCGTTTAGCGTTTTGCGTAACCTCGTTACGACGTTTAAATGTTGCGTAACCCCGTTACGACGTTTGAGTGTGTAACCACGTTACAGCGTTTGAGTGTGTAACCACGTTACAGCGTTTAAGTGTGTAACCACGTTACAGCGTTTAAGTGTTTTGCATTACCAGATAGTGTTATGTCAAATTATATATCGATAGGTAGCTAATCTATACAACAAGTATCGCTAAGTGGTTCGCGACCGAAGCTGACTGTTTATCAAGTGCCCGTCACCAGGTCCTCCAGACCATGGTAAGTGTTAGCCAAAATTTACACCCACTCAACCTCCAGTTGAGCTTAGCGTCGGGTGGGGTTTGTCAAACCCAGTAGTACTACCCAAAAGTGACTCGCTATTCCAAATATTAACCGGTCCGATGTGTGGGACTTCAAATGTTACGTATGCCGCTTAGCCTTTACAAGTGATATATAATTTATAACAAAATCTTTCATATGCGTTTATCTCAGAAAATATGTTTATCGGAGTATGTTATCTCCCCCAAGTGAAAAACGTTTGAAAACAGTTTAAGAGTGGGGTAAGTGAACTCACTGTTTGCGAAGAATATCCGATCTAGATCACCGAGTGATGCGCGTCGTAGAAAACTCTCTAGCGTTCTAAAATAACAAAGAGATTTTCTAAGTATCGGAATGTTTAACGAGTCTCTAGACTCGGCACATAATACCTATGCACGTAACATGTTTCGTGTTTCGTTTGTGAATCGTGTGTGACTTAAACAAGTAAAATTGTGATACGATACATGAGTGAGCAATTACTTTCGTGTCACGTATTAATAACATACTTATTAGCAATTATTCCCGTAGGGGCATTTTGGTCAACAAACAAAGACTAACTAACCATTATTCCCCATAAGGGCAATTTGGTCAATTCATGGCAATCAACTAGCAACTATTCCCCGCAAGGGTATTTTGGTCAAAATACAACAATTATATAAAAACTATCATATTTCATGCATTCCTATACAACTCAGCAGCTAGTTTCGTTATGACAGAATTTCTACTTGAAAGATTGCACTAGTTTACCGATTATAACGTCTCAATTAATTCACCAAAAATTACCACAGGAGCATACATATCTTAGGTTTCCAGAACATCTTTTATCTTATTTTTATTCCATATAGATTGTTCATAATGATCAAAACATTACAGCTAACTTATATCAGTCAGATTCATGCACATCAGAATGTTATTTGCAATTCCCGTTAAACGAAAAATCCAATAAATGCAAGACCACTTGGGTTTGGTTCCTAACTCAGTGAGTCAACCTCCAGAAGTGGAACCAACCCAATTGGTCTCGTAGTTCATGAGATATAACATTTACAACATAACCTAACAGCAGGTCTAACAGCTCAGCTTTGCATCACGTTTTTGTAAAATCATAAAAGTATACTTCCACTTATCCAAAAATTACGAATTTATACTTCATAGAAACTAGACTCAACCTAGTTTACTGCAGTACCCACAATCTGAATCAATTTTCACGTTTACACTTCGTTACAGTCAGTTAAACATCGTATATACGTTCTGTCCAGAATCTGTTCACATCAAAACTCATCATAATAACAATCTATGAACTATCATGCATCCATATAACCCTCTAGACACTATAACTACTATCCATGCATATCAATCACACCATACATACAAGATTAGGGTTTGTGTTTTAATTCAAATCAAGAACAACAATCAATCATGTATCAATATCAATCTAGTTATCAATCTATTATCCAACTAACAAGAATCATAACAATCACATACATACAAGATCGGCCGATTTAGGGTTTTCACACAACCCATCAAACATCAAAATTAAACAACAAAGAGGTAAGAGATGATCAAGTATACCTTCCTAGCACCTAGTTCTTGGATTAATCTCTTGATTTGATGTGTATATGTGTGTGATGGTGGACGGCAGCCGTGGGTCAAGAGAGGGAGAGAGAGAGCCGATCGGTGGTGTTGTAGGTTTAGAATAATAGGTTAGGGTTTGTTTATTAGTGTTATATTTATAAACAAACAAGTTACACTCTAGTCCTTCTACTTTCAAGTGTTGTTTTTCTAGAACATTCTATCCTAACTTGCACATAATCATGACAATAATATAACACATAATCCTAACACATAGTTATCACATCATTAGTGTTTTAGTGTGCTTCGTTTATTCCTCAATCGTTTGCGTTTCGGTGCAAATCCCGAAAGACTACTACACATGTAGTAAGTGTTAAGCGTCATTTAAACCCTAGTTTAAATGTAATGAAGTATGCGTTATAGATTCAACGATCTTAAAGTTTGAATTAACGGAGTTGAGTTAACGAGGTTAACCTGAAATTGACGATTGTCACAAAAACAGGCTCTGCCCCACCATGGGATGATTTAACATAAATCACCCGCCAAAATAGGCTCCGCCATGGGATGATTTAACATAAATCACCTGCCAAAACAGGCTCCGCCATGGGATGATTTAACATAAATCACCCGCCAAAACAGGCTCCGCCATGAGATGATTTAACATAAATCACCCGCCAAAACAGGCTCCGCCATGAGATGATTTAACATAAATCACCCGTCAAAACAGGCTCCACCATGGGATGATTTAAGATAAATCATCCGCCAAAATAGGCACGGGATGACTTAATAGAAATCAATCGCCAAGCTGCGATTACAATTAATAAAGTCACCCGCCCAATACCTGGAATTATCCACGAAAATAAACCAAACCAACGAGGAAAATCAGTGAAAAACAAATAGCACGCATAACCAAAAGCCCATGATAAGTCCACAGCCCCCCACTTCTTGAAAGAAGGGCGACTATGGACTAGGGGGGACTTGTAGAGGTAGGTTATGAAACCCACCATTTGGAAAAGTATAACACTAACTGCATACGCTGGGCGGAACACTAGGCGCCAGGAAATCACTAACGCCGGGCGTAGTGCATGGCGCGAAGAGCGTAGTCCAATATAACTTTCCACCTCGGGAATGGTAATGCAAAGGTCTCACCAGAATGGGACAAAAAGATAATGACCCACATAGGGATAAACACCAAACCAATGGAGATTGGACAACACATAAGGACGGTACAAACAGTACAACCACGTCCTTGTCAAAAGGCCATGATGCCCACCAACTTCCACCAACCACCACGACCGCACGAGTGGAGAATATTATTGGTGGAAAACCTGACAAGGTGGTTGGTCACATTCTCTCTCCTCCGGCTATAAATACCAGTAAACCTCCAAATGGTAAAGGACACACTTTCTCCTACTATCACTGTCAAATTATACTACCTCGTACTATCAAGTACTAATTCTCACGCCGGAGGGTGGTTACGAGAGAATCCCCCCCATTCCTCGTAACGAGCTCACGGTGTTCTGTTTTTCAGGTTACACTTGTCTGCGCCAAGAAGGTTTTATAACCCATCGTGTAGAATACTTAACCATTACCCTTGGACTAACGTGTTAGACCTTGAGAGGTGGATTCCTGTTTCTTCAATAACCAAACCCAAAACCAGAAGTGATTGCTTGTTCCCATCTCCATAAAGTTTTAAGCTATCTCATGATGTCTTTGTGTTTTGTTGCTTCATAATTTGTATTTTAACTCAAATCTCAATCAAATCTTTTTACGTTTGCTTTTAGTCAAACAAAACATATAGTTTAACAACATACTCGTGGATACGATACCCGAATTACCTTAGCTATCTAATAGGTTTTTGCATAAGTTAGCTATGGTTATCAACCTAGTTTTTCGGTTTTGTTTTAATTTTTGTTTTTGTTTTCTCCGCATGTAAATATAAGGATACAAATATTTTACAAGACCTTAGTAGAAACTTTTAACATTATCCACTCCAAGAATATATTGTGTTATATTTGAGTAAACAACAAGACTAAACGGGTGTTTGAGATTTCTTATTTTAACCTTCTTATAACTTATTGTCATAAGTCAAGTGTAGCTTATGAGTTTAACTTATGAATTATTCCCTTCACAACTTTTAACTTATCCAAACATCTTATAACTTTTTGAAAAAATTATAAGTAGGGTAAAATTAAATTAGTAATTCCAAGCGCCCCCTAAGAGTGTGATAAATGAACTTATACACCAAAAACATTATGGCTATAAGTCAACACGTAGTGACCTAACAATCTGTGTAATTTATTCAAAAAAATAAATCCTAGATCAAAATATAAAGTAGCAAAAGCCCAACTATATTTCTTAGTGGCCCACTACACTTGACCCAATTGTTAACCACATTAGGTATTTAGGTTGAGATATTGGACCATCGAGGTGTACAAAACCGGTTTTTTTTCAAAACCAGTTTTAGAAGCAAGAGAGGCCGACCTGGTCCAGTTCGGTTCGGTTTAGAATCGATTTAACTGGCTTAAAATCGGTTTTTCACAAACCAATTTGGTTGTTCAAAAGAGGAACCGTTACCAAAACCAACGGTTTGGGTGGGTTCATGAACCGGTTTTTCTTATCAAACCGGTTCAAGTCGGTTTACCATGAACCAGTCTCAAACCGGTTTTTTGGTACACCTCTGTTGGACCATATACATGTTTGCAATATACACATCTTATACCTATGTTTTAAGTGTGTGCACATGTTTTTGGTTGGTCTTATGTTGTTTACTATTATTTACCCATAAATCAGAATCAATCTAACTATCAAAAGGACTTTAACTTGATATATTCATAAAAATGTCATAACAAAATAAAAACAAACCTATGTTTATATTTCAACATGACTAAAATTCATCATCCACCATTTTGCACACTACTACACCATATATTATCGCTAGACTAAAACCAGCACCATGTAAAAGAAAAACAACCAACCAACCAAAAACAATCAAACTTAATGGTTATGAGGCGCCGATGGTGGCGGCTTGCATTGGTAACACTTTGCAAACAGACCGAATGTGTCGACTTGATTGATAAAGTTTGTCATGCTGGCCCATCCTCCGAACCCAAATCCGACCACAAACACCCAAACCACAATGAATATGTTGACTATGTACATGGCGGTCCAGCTTGGTAAAAAGAACGGTGGCTTCTCCGCCGCATTCTGCAAAAAAAAAACAAAACAAGTTTAATATTTTTAAAGTGAGTGGGTCAATTAGCCAGCCAACTCAATGTTAACTGTTGAGAATGATACAAAGTGCAATAATAGCAAGAGTGTGACTGATGCATCTAAGCTTTATAAATCAATGATAATGAAATATCACCAAAGTTTTTGTCATACACCTTATTTTAAAATACAAGGTACATTTCATTCTCTCAAAACTAATCATGTGAAGTAGTCTAATTAATTGAGAGTTGCATTGGTTTTGTTTGGTACAAGTTGATGTCAGTATTGTCAACATAAGGTCGTATTCGTTGAAAGGAGTCATTAGAGGTTGAAACGGGCCGACCCACAAAACACTTTTTTGTCCTTTAAAAAAATATATATGTATTACAAATAATAATCTAAATCTTTGAACAAAGATATTTGACCAGTTTGATAGTTATTTTTTTTATTCGTTTGAGACTGTGAAATGATTACCTGGCGAGCGGAAGCCTTTCGGTAAGTGAGCATATGTGCTAGAGCCGGGATAATGTAGACGGTGAAGCTAACTAACAGAGCCCCAACAGCCGAATTGATCGGACCAAAAAACGGGAAGATAATGGCTAGGAACCATATCGGTATCACAACGGGCAACCTAGCTAAAGCCCGTAAACATATGCTCTTTGTATCATGCATCCCCACCACTTTCTCCCACACAAAATACAATGGCGTACACGCGAAACCGAATGTTATAAACTGCAAAAAAAATAAAAAGTTCAGTAATATAATTAAAACTTTAGTAAGTCATATAGTTAATTAACAGTTTAAGGAACCGGACCTGATGGATTAGCATGAGGATAACCGCTGCGTCACGAAAACGGGTTCGTGGCAGAAGAGCAAACGCGTTAGCGTGAGTTAAAAGTTGATCACCAAAGGCCCAATACATTGCAGCAGCTGATGGGAGTGTTAATGTGAATACATATAATGTAGCAAACAAATATATGTACTTGAATTTTTGTGGCTTCCACATCGCGTGCATTATTTCACTGCAAAAAAGCATGTAACTCTAATTATTAAATTTGTCCATTTACCCTCAAGTAACTGAAAAAAAATCTGGTTTATATTAGGGATGGATTCACTAACACTGTGACCGCGTGTCCACCAAAAGTATAGAGTATGTTTGTGGCTCCGGTGAAGTACAACACGAGCTTTTGGGGGCCAGAATGAACCACATGTTCAGCCTGGCCGTGGACCAGGGCTGCAACGGCCAAGTACCAAGCGGTGTATGTGGTCATACCGAGCCCAAGAAAAGACCAAATTCGGTAGTTGTGGAAAGAGGGTATGAAGACAGTTGTAGCACAACAAGCTCCAAATATATATGTCCATGTCCTCTTGTCCAAATTATCATTTATGTAGTATATATTACTGCATAGACAATATTTATGTTTTAACTTTTAACATCCAAATGTCACATAAAAACAATGTTTAAAACAAAATAACTAACCTTGCACAAGCTATGAGTTGTATGACAGAGCCAAATAGAAGGAAGGTGCAGTTAAAGGCTAGCCCCACAGCCTTCCAGTGTGGGCCCAAAAGCCCATCTAGCACTTCAAACCACTGCATAAAACTAATGTGTGTAAGTATGTATGTGTCATAAGAAAATGAATCATGTAGGGCATGTAGGAGCAAGAATCACATGCATCAGATGAAGTTCAAATTGTTTAATGCATTTGTCTAGAACTAAAGTACAAATTTACAAGCACATGGTACAACAGATTGTAGACAACACCCATGATTAGATACTGGTTTTTTTTTACTTGTTAAATTATTAAACTGTAAAAAAAAGATTGGATTTTGACCTGAATCACATGGTTCTTGAAGCTAACATTCTCTTTCTCCTTTCTGGCTCTATACTCCACATAGAGAACACTGATGAGATAAGCAGTCCAGCTTCCAAGAAGACCATAAAACACTTGTAATATGATTCCTGAAAGCATACCCAATTGAGAGAAAGAGTATGGCAAAGTCAACAGCACTTGAGCCACCTGAAATCCCAAATCAAGAAACAAAAAAGATTAAATTTTTAACAGCCGGTTACCCGAAAACTCATGGGCCCACCAATACTCTGCTAATCAGTTAACCAATTACATTTATTTTTCTTAAAAAGAGAGCACAAGCTCTAGTGTATATTTTGGTAAAAGAGTCATTTTTCTTTAACTTAAGGTTAGATTCATTTTAATTGTACAAAGAGAGTACAAGGTCCAGTGGGATTTTAATAAATTCCCTGAAAAAAAATTCTATTTTTTTCAATAAGACTATGTAGCGGTTTGACTTAAAAGTAAAAAAAAGGTTCCAGCACATCACTGCCACGTAAGTATGGAGGTTTTTACTAACGTTTTAATAAAAAAAAAGGCAAAATGTTTTAACTAATAACATAATTACTGTTTAAACTTTTTTTTTAATAAAATATGTAAAAATGGTTTGATTGGTTAAAAAAGGTTGGCCCCATATATTGAGCCATTAAAGCAATAGTGCCCGAAGGGGCAAACCGCCCTTTGGCGCCCTCTTACACAAAAGTGTAATAGTGTATGGTGCCTTCTTTGATTATGTGGAGCGAGGGGGTGTTAACCCATAACACTTGGTCTAACCACAACAACCAGTCACCCGACCACCAATATCTTGTTAACCAATATAATATTCTAATTTCTCATAAATTCCCAATAAAAGATTCTACTTTTACCATAGTACCCTGCTAACCATTTAGCTCAAAAAGAATAAATAAAAAAAACTAGTAGAAGCAAGATTTGAACTTGGAATGTTTTAGGGTATTTTGGTAAATTACCTGGTTCGAAGCGCAACTAAACCAAGCATCATAAGCAGAACCACCATGCCAAAGAAAGTTCTTGAAACCAGACATTGACTGATCTACCCCTACCTCTCCTTCACCATTTTCTTGCTCAAATGAACCCTTCATTTCCCCTGGAACTATGGCTTCTTCAGCTTGATTGTTAGGAACCATATTTGCACTGTTTCTTACTTCTGTCATTTATGAAAGATATCTGCAAACTGTAAACACATCACAGTATTTAAAGAGCAGAAAAAGGCTCCACCTTTGCCATTATTATGTTTGGTGGCAGGAACTATGTGATTCAATGCAAGTAACTGATGGAATAAAGTAACATAAACTTAGAAACTACTCATAGTTGTCTGCTTACACATGTACAAAACACCCCAAAAATCTTGGAAAAAAATCTTGAAAAATTGAGTGATTTTAGCATCAAAATTGTGCAAGAAAATATTACATCACATGTTTCTTGACTATATTTATCCAAAAACAACATTACCCTGAATCTGTGATGATTGTGTTGGTTCCAATTTTCCAAGATTGATACAACTTTAACTTAAACACTGATTATAACTAAACCCCTATAAACCCTCAAGTAAAACATGATAAAAATCAAAACTTTATGACATTTAGCAGTTAAAGAAGCATAACCAAGTGAGAATCTTGGTTCTTGTTGTGATATTGTGTACTCTAGTTTCTCTCTCTAGAAATGATGGGTTTGGTGTAAAGTGAAGAGATACTGAGGGAAGCATGAAGAGGTATTGATGAGGTTTTAAAGAGGGAAAATGTGAGTGGCTTTTTGCAGGGTGGGAGAAAAGTGAGCTATTTTTATTTTTCATGTTTATTTGTCTTTGTAAATTTTCTGTTATAATGACTGCTGCATACAGACAGAATCTTGTGCAGTTTTTCTTTGTGGAGTAAATAAAACTGATGTTACATAAACTTTACTCTGTTTTCCCAACATAAAAGAATATAAAAGGTTACATTTTTCTTTAAAAAAAAATCAACTTTTTATTTATTTATTTATTTTGTATTTTATAAGAAGTTGGTTAACAGTTTAAATATATTTACTAAACTCAAACTTCATCTTATGTAATATCTTGTAAATGAATTTTTCTGTCTACAATAATTTTGGTAATACATTTATCTGCTAATTAAGATAAATAAGGAAATATATTCATGACCACAAAATATAAAATTTTAATTATCTCAATTGATTTATATTATAGGTTATGGGTATTATAATATAGGGATTACCCGTCACTTAAGAATGTTTAATAGTTATTATAAAACAGTCAAGTAAATTAGTTGATTGTACTATTACAAATTTGAACATCCTTCTATGGTAATAATGACGTTTATGGGTAAGTGAAGACACCAACCATCAATAATATGTTAATAAAATATCCTTAGAAATCCAGTATTCCGTCGATTAAGGAAAACTTATGGGAATGATTTTAGTGTTTTTCTTACTTAAGAGCTTTAAAATCTCTTTTTATTTATGTTCTAAAATTAAATGTATAAAGGTCCATCAGAGATCCAGCGGTGACTGTCGACTAAATAGCCAATGAATATTTAAAGCTCAAAATATATTTTTAATGCTGGGTAAATTGTTTGATTCGACGGTAATTTGTCAGGTTTCACCGACAAAAATCACTGACGAACTATAACAAATTGGTTCTTTTGTTTTTAAAAATTTTTTTATCAATAAATATTTCATCTAATGGTACTAAAGTGGTTGATAAGGTTTTGTATTTTCAAATTATGAACGATAAAATCCCAAAAATAAAATAAAAAGAAACATTAGAAATGCATTTAATACACATCCAGCCAATAAATTCAATTAATAATAGCGTTATCTATATCTGAGGGGAAGATAAATAACTTCAAGACATTATTGATCAATTAAATATAGGACAATATAACGTAACTTGAAACAATAACATTGTTTGAAGTAAATGATCTAAGCTAGCTATGAAAGTCTTGGTCCGAGTTGGACGGTTGGGGCTCTCTCCAAAAGCTGTGGCTAATTATTCAACCACTATGAAAATCACCGTTCAAAAAAAAATGATCTAAGCTAGCTATATAATTGATCATCACCACATAAAAACAAATATATTTCAAGTTCAAACTTTGATGAGTCAGGTATAAAACGTTAAAATCAGTGTAGATTTTTGACATTCATTCTTAAAAAATGTTCACTCAGATTTTGACGGTGGTTTCAAACACGTAGTTTATGAAGAAGTTAAAAAATTTGGTGTAATTGATACAATATATCTCTCAAACTTTAAAACAGGCCAACAATATAATTTAATACCTTTTTGCGACAGATATGGATATTAAATTCTCTCTGCACATGCTAAGTGTGTTATTATATTTGTAGAGGGTAGATATTCTTATTCTAGACAGGATTTAAATATACGATATACTTTGTATTTATGACTGGCATTACATGCATTGATTCTTTTAATAGTAATAATATTTGTTTGTTCGAAAATAGTAAGTTAGTAACTACTGAAGAGATAGGTTCCCGCAAAGCCCAGTTGGACCCGCAAGACACACCTTGAAGAGGTACGTCTGCGCAAAGACCAGCTGGTTCCGCAGGACCCACCATGCTCAGAGATGAAGACCTTACACGCAGTAAGCCAGCTGTTCCCGCAGGAAAGCCTCCCTTGGTACAGTACCCTACCTGTTCCCGCAGCTGTGGGTACAAGCCAAGAAGGAAGGCTACCCGCACTAACAGTAAGGCTACACGCATAAGGCACTAACTCATACTTCAGCAATGTCACCTGAGGAAAGAATGAGCAAGGCGGGAATATTCCCGCCCAAAAGAGCCAGTCCGTACGCTTCTGGAAGATCTTTTGTACTATACCTGTCAAGGTATGGACAAAATAGACAAGATCTGACAAAAGCAGCCCATGAACCAATCACAGGGTGACAGCTCACCGACAATAGTACGAGGAGGAGCACGCTCCAGTACAAAATGTCACTGTCAGCCGCTGCCTACCCACCAACTCCCATCGTGGCACGTACGTAGCCCGTAGTTGGTGGAAAATGAATATTATATACAGCTGGTCGTACCTGCTTGGAAACCTACCTTCGGCTATAAATACTCCAACACCTTGGAACGGTATCATCATCTTATCTTCTCTCTAGCTATTTCTCTCAATATACACTTATATTCAGAGCAATCTAGTCTGATTCTCACGCCGGAGGGTGGTCACAAGGAGGAACCCCCTCCTTCTCAGTGACGAGCTCACGGTGTCTGTTTTGCAGGTCGAGAAGAATAGCCATCTTTGCCGGACCTAACCCTCGTGGGAAACATCTACTTAACCCTAAGATTATCCTTAATCTGCCGGGGTCATTTAGTGTTTCTTCATTGGTGCCATCCGTGCATTAAGCTAGAACTAATTCTCTTTTTCAGTTTTTTCAAACTTCTGGGAAGATGGTTAAGGTTACTCCGATGCCAAGGCCACCGAGTGACCAAGAAACTCCGGTAATCACAACCCCATCTACTGGGGGGAACACCGGTGAATACACGATTTTTACGAACACTACCCCGGTTACCCAAGCCGAGGCAAGTGCAGTAAACAACCCTCCCCTGGGATTCGTTGATACCCATTTGGAGAAACAACAGACGAGGCTTCCCCGCCAAACACTAGAACTAGTTAAAGCTTGGGCGGAAGCACGTCAGAAAGAATTCCAAGCTGAGTTGGATGAACGTCTACGTTCACTCCAACAGACCAATGACGAATTCGGAAGCACTCGACAACAGCTCAACATGAGCAACGATTGCGAGTATTCGGATGATGATTGGGAAGAATCTGACAGTGACGCAAACCCTCGTCATAAGGCGAAAGGGAAGCGTAAAGAAGCAGACTTCCGCTCGAAAAGAAGTTTTGGAGAAACTTTCAAGCCAAAGAGCCCGGGGGGAAACCCACGTGACTTCTCCAAAACTTTCAGACCGACTGTTGCAAATGCGGGAACGTCCAAGTTTGCAAGAGACATTGCGGAAGCAATCGCTCCAAAGAGTGCCAAACAGATGTCCAACATAGGCACTTACGATGGCGTATCTGACCCCGACGATCACTTGAACAGATTTATAGCGGGGGCAACCGTCAGCAATTGGACGGAACCCACATGGTGCTACATGTTCCAGATGACGCTCGTCGGGGCAGCCAGAGCGTGGTTTGATCGTCTACCGGTCCACCACATCTATGATTGGGCAAATTTCCAGCACAAGTTCAGCCCGCACTTCAGTCAACAAAGAAAATATACTGAAGAGCAGTGGACGATCCTCAACTGCGTCAGAGAGGAAGACGAATCTTTGCTAGACTTCATCACTCGCTTCAACTCAAAGAAGCTAAGTCTAGGCACCATTAGTGAAGATCTTGTTCGCGCCGCTTTCATCCAGGGCGCTGAGTACCCAGAGCTCATCCGCACGTTGACGGGTAAAGATGGCATGCCATCCACGTGGGATGCCATCATGACGGCAGCTAAACGCTTCGCCGAGACGGAGAAGCAGCTGGGTAGAAACCTTCCCCAAAGCACAAACCTCTACACGCAGAGGACAAGAGAAAATAACGTCCGTACCGCCCGACAAAATAAAAAGAGGAAGCTTGGTATTTGGCAGTCAAGGATAAACTTTGACACCTCATCCAGCTCTCGCCCTCTATTAGGCGAAAGGGACAACACGCACTCGTCGAACCGGAATCCCAGATGGACGCCGCTCACCAAAAGCGTCACCGAGATATTTGCCACCGAGAAACTCCCATGGCCAAAGGCTCCAGTAATCAGACAGCGCCATAACGCTGATCAGAGCAAATCCTGTGACTTCCACGGGACAAAAGGCCACACCACAGAGAATGTACATCTTTGAAGGATATTGTCGAAACATTCGTCAAAGATGGAAAACTTACACACCTCGTGGCGTCAATCAAGAACGGAGGGAGGAATGACAATCGGTACAAGGGCAACGGACGAAAGCCCGTCGACATCAGCATTCACATGGTTCATGGCAACGTCAGAGGAAGAAAGCGACAAACAATAGAGCCAAGTGCGTGGAAGGAAGCTGAAGTGCGCTTCCCGCGTGTGCCAGGGGGGGCCAACAAAGAAGGCCCCATAGTCATCAAAAGCCAGCTGGGGCACTACATTACCTCCCGCACTCTTGCTGATAACGGCGCTTCGTCAACGGTCATGTATAGGCAGTTCTTCGACAAGCTAGACGACGAAGACAAAGAACGCCTAGAAACGGTTTACGCCTCGATGGAAGGGTTTGACGGCAGCACAAACACCCCCTTGGGTATCCTATCTTTCCCCGTCACTCTCACGGACGAGAAGTACTCCCGCACAGAAGACGTGAACTTCGTCGTAATGAGGAAGCCACACCACACATACGACATTCTCTTCGGGAGAGATAGGATGACAAGATTTAATGCCGTGGTGTCTTCGGTCCATGGCATGATGGGATGGCCAATAGCTGAGGGTGTCGCGATGATCATGGGTATTCCCCAGGTATGCATCGCATCTGTCTCATCTAAACCCAAACCAAAGATGGCTAAACCAACCATTACCGAGCCAGAAGAATGGGCCTTCAATGGCAAATACCCTGACCAGGCCGTTACCATTGGCCCAACAATCACCAATCCCACACGCACTTTACTCAAACGCTAATTGCAAAAAAATGCTGACATCTTCGCGTGGACACCAGCTGACATGACTGGTGTACCCCGAAGTAAGGCGGAGCATAAGCTCAAGTGTGACCCGGCTTTTACGCCGGTCATACAAAAGCGTTGTGTAATGGGTGCGGAACAGGCTAACGCATGTAGAACCCAAGTCAAGGAACTCCTTGACGCAGACATCGTACGCGTTAGTAAATATCAAACATGGGTTGCCAATCCTGTCATGGTACCGAAATCCAACAAACAGTGGCGCATGTGCATAGATTTTAAAGACCTAAACAAAGCATGCCCCAAGGATTGTTACCCGTTACCCGAAATTGACCTTAAGGTAGATTCGTTAGCACCGTTTCGCCTTAAATGCTTCCTTGATGCGTATAAAGGATACCATCAAATCCACATGGCCGTTGACGATCAGGAGAAAACCGCATTTCGGACGCCCGATGGCACATTTTGTTATCAAATGATAACATTCGGACTTAAGAATGCCGGGTCCACATACCAACGCCTGATGGACAAAGAGTTTCATGCCCAAATTGGGAGGAACTTGGAAGTTTACATGGATGACTTGGTTATCAAAAGCCTTGAGCCAGAAGCGATGCTGAAAGACATCGAAGAAACTTTCAACACGCTCAGAAAGATAAACATGAAGCTCAACCCGAGCAAGTGTTCTTTTGGGATGGAAGAAGGGAAGTTCTTAGGAGTCATCGTTACCAAAAATGGCTTCAGAGCGAACCCTGAAAAGGTCGAAGCCATTATGAAAATGGAATCACCTACTACCATCAAACAAGCTCAGACACTGAATGGACGACTAGTCGCACTTAACCGCTTTTTGGCAAACCATGCGGATAGGTCGTTCCCATTCGTGTCAACATTGAGAAATTGCTTAAAGAAAACGCACTTCCGCTGGACACCAGAAGCGGAAGCAGCTTTTCAAGAGATTCGGTCACGCTTGATCGAACTCCCAACACTCACAGCACCAGAAGTGGGGGAGGAATTAATTCTCTACCTCTCCGCCACAGACAGAGCAACCGGGGCAGTCCTACTAGTAGAACGGAAAGGCATCCAGATGCCTATCTACTATGTCAGCCGCGTCTTGACAGACGTAGAAACCCGGTACTCTACCCTGGAAAAATTAGTCTTAGCGCTTGTACAGGCTTCACGCAGGCTAAGACGATATTTCCAAGGTCACCCAATCACCATTCTCACCAACTTCAAACTTGCAAACGTTCTAGGAAAACCCGAGTTGTCGGGACGCCTAGCCAAATGGGCAATTGAGTTGGGGGAATACGCGATAAAGTACAAGCCAAGACCAGCCATAAAATGCCAGGTCTTGGCCGACTTTATTGCGGAAGTCCCCGCATCGCGGGAGAAAGAGTGCCAGGAAGAGGCTCAACCCTCTCCAGCACAAGAAATTAACGATGTCTGGCGACTCTATACTGATGGAGCAACCAACAACGAAGGTTCAGGCGCAGGGTTGAAACTAATTAACCCGGCAGGCCAAGAATACACTTACGCTATTCGGCTTGATTTCCCAAGTACGAACAATGAAGCGGAATACGAAGCATTCTTGGCCGGATTAAGAATTGCGCGTAAGATGGGAGTGAAAAACTTGGAAGCCCACGTGGACTCCTTGCTAGTAGCCAACCAGATAAACGGGACGTACACGGCCGTGAATGACATAATGGCCCTGTACCTTGCGCAAGCCAAAACCCTTATGCGCGATTTTAACGATTGCAAAGTTGTGCACATCAAGCGAAGCGAAAACAAATCTGCGGATGCGTTAAGCAAGCTTGCATCGTTAGCCTTCACCCACTTGGGAAAGGACATCCGCGTTGAACTTCTTGGAGCACCATCAGTCCCGCACAAGGAAATTTGTGTCATCCAAACCGGCACGGAAACATGGATGACACCAATCATAAATTACCTTGCAGCGGGTATACTACCAGAGTCGAAGACACAGGCAAGAAAGATACGCTGTAAATCACTGAACTATCAACTGATTAATGACATACTTTACAGGCGTAACTTTCTTGGTCCACTCCTCAGATGCGTTGATGACCAAGATGCCGACTACCTCCTAAGGGAAGTGCACGAAGGCATCTGTGGAGTTCACGCAGGTCCACGCGCAGTTGTAGCCAAGCTAAACAATGCGAGATACTTTTGGCCGGGGATGCATACGGATGCGCTGGCCTACATCAGAAAATGTAGATCCTGCCAGCTCTACGCACCCAACACGCATCGCCTGAAGAACGAACTTGTTCCAGTCACTTCTTCATGGCCATTCCAGAAGTGGGCCATCGATGTGACAGGCCCATTTCCCACAGCAGCAGGGAACGTTCAGTTCCTAGTGGTAGCCATCGACTACTTCACCAAGTGGATAGAAGCAAAACCCTTAGCCCAAACAACCGCAAAACATATCAAAAAATTTATTTGAGAATTTATTATTTGTCGTTTTGGACTTCCACAGAATTTGGTGAGCGATAACGGCACCAACTTTGCTGACCAGAAGCTACAAAAGTGGCTGAAAGAACTTCAAATCACCCACACCTTTACCTCAGTGGCACACCCACAGGGTAATGGTGAGGTGGAAAGAGCAAACAAGAGCATCGTCGATGGCATAAAGAAAAGACTCTTGGAGCATAGATCCGGCTGGGTGGACGAAATTCCACACGTCCTTTGGGCGAACAGAACGCTAAAAAAGGCAAGCACGGGCAAAACCCCGTTCAGCCTCACCTATGGCACTGAAGCCATGATTTCAGTCGAGATTGGTTTACCCTCACCAAGAGTCATAACTCAACCAGAAGACAATGATGCGGAAAGACGGTTAGACCTTATGCTAACCGAAGAACGCAGAGACTTAGCCGCAGTGCGTGAAGAGAACTACAAACGACAAATGCGAAAGTACTACAACACGGGGGTAAAACTCTGCAACTTCAATGTCGGAGACTACATACTGCGTAACAACGAGGCTTCGAACCAAGAGCGCCCAGGAAAGCTGACCCCGGTCTGGGAGGGGCCATACATTATTAAAGAAGTTTTGGGAAAGGGCGCATACCGGCTCGAAAGGCTTGATGGCACCCCCATCCCAAGAACATGGAATGGAGCTCAATTACGCAGATGTTACATGTAGATCAATTCCAAACTTGTAAAGAAAAGGCCTAGAGCCACTTCTAATGGAAATGATTCTCCTTTATCACATTGTGTTGATAGCCTTACCTTTATACTTATGAACTGACCACACTAATATGCCGGTGTTCACCGCATAAATAAGTGTGGGAGGTAGTAAGTCGTTGCGTGTGGAAAGCGGCACAACCCGCATAAATACAAAAACAGTAAATATTTCTAAGGGGAAGATGAGGAAAACCTTCACGCAGGTCAGATATAGGTAAAGTTTGGTCATCCTACTAAGTGAAAGTGACGGTTCTACCCGCACAATCATGATAAAGGAAACAGAACATTAACCTATTATCCGACACGCGTCGAAAGGTTAACTTATTCAAAACACTTAGAAAATTGCTAAGTTAAACTAAAATATGCATGAGCAAATCATATAATGTTTACAAGGCAAGGGGTTAACAAAACATTTATATTCACAATAAAAATTCAAACATTACAAGAATTGCTAGGTATCTACCCGCCTACAAAAATACAAATCTATCCTAACGGTTGGAAGGGATCTCAAGGTTCAAGCTTCGGGACCACTCCCTCCAAACCCACTTGAACCCGCACCATCAGTTGGCTGTGGCGGTTCAAGGAAAGCTTTGAGAACAGCTAGCCCGTCATCAGCAGCCGCAATTTCGTTCACCTTCTCCACAACCGGATGCGGGAAGGCAGCATACTGGTTCACAGCTTGGTCGTAGGCAGCTTCAGTGTCTACATCGTGTAAAGGAAAGTTGGAAGGCGGGATGCCCTTCTCTGCAAATCCTAGACCAAGCAGGAAACCAGCCTTCTCCCCGTTCTCATGAGAAGCGTTGAGGGCTGTACTCATAGCATCGTCATAAGATGTGTTCGCGAAAATCCGATGCACAACCTACAAAAAATATATATATATATATATATATAAAACTTTTCTAAGTATAAAGAAAAGCGTAAAGCAAAAAAAAAATTTATTATGGAGCTATGCATACCTGAGGCAACGCTTCTCGCAGAAGCCACTCCTTATTTGTCAGAGCCTCTTGAAGGGTAGCTTGAGCTTGATCGCGGGCGCGTTCGGCTTCATTCTTGTTGAGGTTGGCAGACAACACATCCTTAGCAGCAGCCTCTTCAACGCCCTTAAGCTTGCGCTCAGTGCGATCAAGCATACCCTTCTGATTCAGGAGCTCTTGGAGCTTCTTGGCATCTTCTAAAGCCAAAGCATCATGAGCCTGCTGAAGCTTCTCTAGTTTGGCTTTGAGCTCTTCGTTCTCAGTGCGCAGAGGCTCAGCAACGGCTTCAGCTTTGGTGGCCCTCTCGGTCGCATTACGCGCAGTTTCCTTAGCCAACCTAAGCTGTTCGTTAACAGCTTGGGTAGCCTTGGAATGGGCCTCATGCCTGGCCTGAATCTCGACCTCAAGGTCCTTGAAGGCCTTCTCCTTCTCCGCAGCGGTGGCAGCAAGCCTCTTATTCTCCTCCCGCAATGCTCGCAGCCTGAGCCACTTCCAGGCTACGCGCAGTCTTTAACTTGTCGTTTTCACGACAAAGTAGCTCGACGCGCGGCTGCATCCGGGCAAGGAGGATTCGGAGCTCATTGGACAACCTGCCCTCTTGGTAGCTAGCCATTGCCTCCCCCAACGCACCGCTTTGGGGCGGCATGGCGCGCCCAGTCGACGCAGTCAGCAGCCGTCGGAGGGTCGTTCCCCGGCGGATATTCCACCGTGGAGCATACACCTCATTGGAATCCGAAACTGCAAAAACAAAAAACAGTTAGGAAAAAATTGATAAAAATGGATAATAGGCCAAAATAACCCCACGCACCTGTAGGGTCGGTAACAGGCCGGTAGCCGCCAAACCCATCACCCGAACCTAGAGGATATCCATCCAAGAGGTCAAGGAGATGGGAAGGAGGCAAAGATCGGACCCCCTTAACAGAGGTAAGTCTAGAGGTCCCAACCCCAAACATACCTGAAGAACCGGCCATGGAAGAGGTGGTCGCTGACACCGGAGGGGGCATGGTAGAGGGCCACCGTGGTAGAGACCATCGAGGTGAACTCATTGGAGATGAACTCACAACCGTGGTCGCCACTGCGGAGGAGCTCGCAGAAAAAGTCACCGCCGGCCCAGTAAAGGATGTGGTAAAGATGGCACTGACGGCCGGCGGAGATGACGTCATAACTGGAACAGTTGCTTCAACAGTATGAGCAACTGAACCAACACTGGAAACAGGCGCAGCCGCCTGGGTCATCGCCTCGGATAGGTTAACCAAACCTACCGTCGTGGGTCCTGAACTGCTCCCTCCCGCACCGCTCTCAAAAGCGGATAAGTCCACTCCTGCATGAAAAGATATTAAAACAAAGGCGGAAGGAAATGCGGAAAAGATGAACAAGAAATATACTTACTGGCTTTCTTGATCCTGAAAGACCTAACAGGTGGAGATAGACCCGATGGGACTGGCCTCTTCACGCCAGTCTCCGTCACAACGTTTGGTGGCTCGGAAGCGACAGTTGTCTCAACCTCTGAGACAAGGGTCTCGCCACCACCACCAAGGTTCCCCGCCGCCTCCTCACTCTCAGTCTCGGAATCAGACTGATTCACCAGGTCGACGACGGAAACAACCTTCGCCTTGCCCTTCCCGTCAGTAGCCTTCTTCTTCCTCACAAAGAAGGGCCCGTCTGCGGATTCCTCATCAGAAGATGACAAAATCAGAGGAATTCCAGCAGAAGTTTGAGCATGAAGAGGACGAGGATTGAAGAACTTATTATCTGGCCGAGTGGCGCTTAGGATCTCATGTCCTGCCGGATAGACTTCTACGAACCTATTCGCAGTTTTCTCCAAGATAGGCAACTCGTTCTCGTCAAGATCGTGAGTACCCAACCATGCGGGACCACCAGTTTCCCGCGGATTCAAGAGCGATTGCAGGTCGTTCCCCTCTGAAATAAAAAAGATAATGTTAGAAGAAAAACCCTAAACCAACACAAAAAATGGAGCATACCGTAAGGAATAGAGCTCAAACCGTATTCAAGGACGATGGGTATTTGCGGCGTCTTGTACCCGGCATCCTTCCACACGCGGCTCATCCCGAGCATCACCATCCCAGACTCCGCGAAGCGATAAACCGGAGTCTGGATCTGGGAGATCTTGGCGAACCATTCCGCCTCCTGGTAATTGGAGGCGTGAAGGCTAGGGAGCGCCCTCCCGTCTTGAACGTCATCGCGATGGGGACGACGCGAGCGGAGATGAAGAAAAACTTCCGCTTCTAAGAACGAAGACTACGCTCGGTAGCGCAAATCTTCAACCCCTTGATCCGAGTAACCAGGGTGTACCAACCCTGGATGCACCTCCAGGAGTAGAAGGTCATCAGGCAGTCAGCGCGGGGCTCGATGTCCAGAATGCGGCACACCCATTCAAAATGGCGAACCTTAGCAATCGCCATCGGGTGCACCTCCGTCAAGTGTACACCGTGTTTCTCCAAAACACGGTATACGAACTTCGTTAATGGGAATATGAGATTCCCATATATGAAGAACGAGGCATAAACCCCTATCTTGTCCTTAGGGGCATCATACACCGTCTGGTGGGGCTCCGGAAACTCAGGCTCATACTACTCCAGCATGAACTTCTTGACGATATAGTGGTATAAATCGACAGAAAGAGTACACTGGCACTCGCCAGCAGTACTCTTATCGTCCTTATCGGACGTAGACGTTGGGTTCTCGAGGTAAACGTCAGATTCCTCGACGTTAACCTCAGGATCATGAGTAGAAGAAGACATTGTGTAAGTGTTAAAGAGCGGTTTCAGGAGAATGCTCGTCGGAAAAGATGAGTATTCGCCGGAAATCGCTTGAAGGGAAAGAAGAGTGAAGTGAAGGTATGGGATGAGATGCACCCTCTACCCCCTTATATACTCATCGCAATGAATGCGATGAATTTAATGCGGATGAGAGAGAGAGCGCAGGTGCAATGAAACGGCGACACGTGGATAAGCAAGCTGGCAACAGGTGTCAGGATGGCGCGTGACATGAAACTCGCGCCCCACAGCGCCTGAAAAAGCGTCCTGATTGACCACATGCTGTCACGTCGTCATAACTTCCTGCACGTCATGAAACCGTCAGAAGACGCCAACGTCCCTTCAGCCGTTTGGACTGTCCTTATCCTTTCACCAACTCTTCGAATTTCAGAGATTCAAAAAGATTCAAAAATAAGAGGGAATATACCCCCTTACCTTTGAAAACAAGAAACCATAAGACAAGTGCGGGTACAGTGTCAAGGCGAAACCCTTCACATACTTAGCACTTGCAGGGAATTGAAGCCAAGATACCTTGGAAAACAAGGAACCGTAAGACAAGTGCGGGTACAGTGTCAAGGCGAAACCCTTCACATACTCAGCACTTGCAGGGAATTGAACCCAAGAGGATCTTATGGGCCATGCTTGCGGAAAGAGAAATAACACCTCCGCATGGCGGGAACGTTGAGAACTAGATTGAAGCTTCAAGGTGGAATTGGTGGTTTAACATAACTGATCACTATGTCCAAAACTACCAAAACCTCGTGAAAAATCTATACAAGTGAAACTCAACGCTCCCGACTTGCGAAGAGGTTAAACACCTACCCGCATCATAACCAAAGATCAGGCAGAAAAGTCGGGAATTTCTGCAAGTGACATTAGGAAAACTGCGGGAAGAATCCCCACGGAAAACCTTAAAAAACAAAAACCCCTCTTTAAAACTCCTTGCTTAAAGTCCAAAAGTTCACCTCACTTATTAACAATTCATGAGAAGAACAATGGACTGGGGGGCTTGAAGAGGTAGGTCCCCGCAAAGCCCAGTTGGACCCGCAAGACACACCTTGAAGAGGTACGTCTGCACAAAGACCAGCTGGTTCCGCAGGACCCACCATGCTCAGAGATGAAGACCTTACACGCAGTAAGCCAGCTGTTCCCGCAGGAAAGCCTCCCTTGGTACAGTACCCTACCTGTTCCCGCAGCTGTGGGTACAAGCCAAGAAGGAAGGCTACCCGCACTAACAGTAAGGCTACACGCATAAGGCACTAACTCATACTTCAGCAATGTCACCTGAGGAAAGAATGAGCAAGGCGGGAATATTCCCGCCCAAAGAGCCAGTCCGTACGCTTCTGGAAGATCTTTTGTACTATACCTGTCAAGGTATGGACAAAATAGACAAGATCTGACAAAGCAGCCCATGAACCAATCACAGGGTGACAGCTCACCGACAATAGTACGAGGAGGAGTACGCTCCAGTACAAAATGTCACTATCAGCCGCTGCCTACCCACCAACTCCCATCGTGGCACGTACGTAGCCCGTAGTGTTGGTGGAAAAGGAATATTATATACAGCTGGCCGTACCTGCTTGGAAACCTACATTCGGCTATAAATACTCCAACACCTTGAACGGTATCATCATCTTATATTCTCTCTAGCTATTTCTCTCAATATACACTTATATTCAGAGCAATCTAGTCTGATTCTCACGCCGGAGGGTGGTCACAAGGAGGAACCCCTCCTTCTCAGTGACGAGCTCACGGTGTCTGTTTTGCAGGTCGAGAAGATAGCCATCTTTGCCGGACCTAACCCTCGTGGGAAACATCTACTTAACCCTAAGATTATCCTTAATCTGCCGGGGTCATTTAGTGTTTTTTCAACTACCATTTAATCTTCTTTTATATATTGTTAATATTAGTTCGTTTAATTTATAAATAGAAATTATTATTTTTATATTTAACACTGGGTAAAGTTACATTTTGTTAAAAGTTGGTGACTAAACTTTCCACAAATATAGCTTTAAGTAAATATAAAGAGCTCACTATGGCAGAATTATACGCTTAAAATATATTTTTGGTTTATCAGTTCCATAAATCTATAATATCAAAAGAGGGTGTGAAAAAACCGAAAATACCGATCTAAAAATCCAAACAAAAAAAACGGTTTGGTTTTATTTTATTTTTTTAAAGAATATTTGCATGTAATAAAAACCTAAAAAAACGACCGGATTTCTAGATGTTTATATTTTATATTGTATTTAAAATAATTTATAATAATTTAATAGATATGTAACTTGAATATTTTACCAAATGTATAATAATCAATTAGGTAATAATTAGCAAAATTATTTATACCTAAATTCATCATTTTCGCCCAACTTTTTTTTCGGTCAAAAAATTTCAACCTCAGATAGCAAAAACCAAAAAGAGGAAACAAAACGAAAATAAAAAAATTGAAACCATACATTTCAAAAATCCAAAAACTGAAAATACCGTTCCAAATTGAACCATGCACACCTGACAAAAGGTATCAGTTGTTTTTATACCTTACCAAGTAAAATCATGTCATATATGTGTAACGATTCCGGCAAATTCAGGTATACCCTAGCCGGTATATACTATTTATGTGTTATTTGATAATGAATATATGAATTATGATGCGTTTATACGAGTATGTATGATTCACATTACGGATTATACTCGATTATACAGTTAATCGTATTGGAAGTACGATTAACCGATTAACGGTTATTGAAGCCCGAACGAATCGGGGATACATTATAGACGAGATACATAATGTTTAGTGATGTTTACGAAGTGTTAAAGCTTCGGGATAAGTGAATTAAAGCACAGAAAAAGAAATTTCAATTAATGGTACGTCGGTACGTTAAACGAAACCTTTAATACCAAACCAAGCAAGAGACGATCGATCAAGCCGAAAAAGATGCGCGATTATTAATAATATGATGTTCTAAGATAATAAATGCCATGGTTTAAGTTTTTAAAGTTTTATAATTGGTTTTATATAAATTTCATTTTTAAGCCGAAAAACGACCGTTTTAGCCTCGTTTTAAGCCGAATTAAACGTTTAACCGAAAAACGAACTGAACCAGATTATCCAAAACGTTATCCAGATTCCTGAAATCCAAATGAATGGCCAAGAATGGAGAGGTGGTCCCACCCCACCCTCTCCTTGACTCCGATCGGATAAGGGGGGGTTTATACCCCTTCCTTATCATTTTTTTTTACTACATCTTCATCAATCTTCCAACTTCCTCTCCAAATGATGATCTAAAACCGACAATTCTAGCAAGAACAACGAGGTAAAGATCGAGTTATATTCGTGTTCATCTTCCTTTCTCGAGTTTAATCACAAGAAAATGAGGTTTCAAGTGAAAAAGGGTGAAAACCCGAGATGAAACCGATTCTTGCATGATCAAGTGATGTATACGGGATATACAAGGGATCTTGGTCCAAGAAAGGAGTTAAACGAACCAAAAACGAATTTTTACGGTTAAATCTTTGTTTTTAAGTCATAACCGAAACCATGAAAGAAATGGCTTGATTGTGGTGTAACTTGCTTGGTGTGGTGTTATTGTGCTTGTAGGTGTTGTATCTAGTTGATAGCAAGGGCTAGAAGCGAGATCCTTGCGATTTGAAGCTAGAAACGCAAGGTAGTTCGGTTTTGTGTGATGATTAAGTTTTGGACAGATTGTGACTCGTTTAGAGTTAGGTCATGAAATTTTACAGAGGTGTTAGATATATGAAAATGTGAGTTCTGTGAAGTTTTGGTAATTTTTGAACAAAGGATGAATATTTGGTGAATTTAATGCTCGGTTTTGGCCAAAAATGGTGAAAAATAGTTAAATATCATGAAAAATTCTGGAAAATTTCAGATAAGCTTTTTATAACATTTATAAGTCACACACAAAATTTGAGGTCAGTTGGAAAAGTCTAAGTAGGCTTTTCGGTTAAACGAGTTATAGGGTTTTCTAGCTCGGTTTTAGTGAAAATGGCATGTAAATGAGATTTTGGTTCTGGAAAATTACAGGGGATTATGTGGATGGCAGGGGTCATCCAGGAAAAATTTGGGATCTTTCTAAGATCGTTTGGTATTTACGACATATTTAGTGTTTAAATGGTGTTTAAAAATAGATAAATAAATTTTAAATATAAAAATTAATTCTGGAAATATTTTATAAAAATCCCCACTGTCAAAAAGTGATTTGTGCAAAATTTCAAGATCCGAGATTAAACGGATATTTATTTGTGCTAAAAAGAAGATAAAAACAAACTTTTAAAGCTTAAAACGCGTAAACCGGTAAAGTTCGCATAAGCGAGCTGACTGGTGTATAAAAACCCTAAAAATGGATTATTTTCATATAACTAAGTTAAACAAGTAAAATAAATCATCCGAAAATAATTCGGATGATTTGAGTAATTTTAAACAGTTTCCGGTACGCTAAAGACGGAAACGGGTCCCGCGGCCAACCGGGGCGACTAAACGAG
>NW_027506584.1:0-60796 GCF_021521415.1 Bidens hawaiensis
ACGAGTGCACACGAGTTACCTATATCAGGTGATTTCGTTTTTATAATTTTCTTTGTTTTATTAGTTTTATTGTTAAAAGTGTAATTGTATATTGTATAAAGTGTTAGGACCATCACATTAAGCCCATTTTTAAAATTTATAATCAGTCAATTTTAACCCTGTTCTCGTTAATGTTCTTTTAAAATTTATATATATTTAAACATTGAGGACAATGTCAACCTCAAGTGTGGGGATGGAGAAATTAAAAATTTTTGGCCTTAGAGTAGCTTGATTGTGCGCAAAGGCCGGAATTGTAACTTGTAAATTGCTAGTATTAATGCCAAGTAGAGGTCTTTGGTCATGATCAGTTTTTATGCTTCTTGAAAGTCTTCCCATGCAAATGTTTTTCAACAAGAAAATTAAAATAGACCGTTTAGATGTGGATAACGAGTCATGGGGACAGGTACACATGTTTCATGTTGGCAGCCTAATTCCTCCGGTACGTGTGTAAGATTTGCCTTATATATATAATGCACATATAATATATAGTATATACACATGTCATTTGAATGCCATTATAGAGAGTAACCAGTATGCCATAATATTTAGAACTTGGATGTCTCCTGCATTTCGAGATCTTAGCTTGGCATGAATGCAAAAGTGATAGAGGCAATTAGTTTAAGCCTCGTCTGGATGAGTGCGAGTGTGGGTATTGGGGGTTAGGCCTCATACGTTATATATATGAGCGGATAATGAGAGGGGCGGGGAGTTGGTTCCCTTAGAAAACATTTTTTTGACCTATTCTTTCATTCAATCAACCCCGGTGTGATATTACGAGACGATCCGGCTTAATAGGTTCCTTTGTAATTATTTTAGTATGTGTCGATATGATGTATTAAACATTATTTTATTATGTTTCAAGTATTACGAGTTTGAAAAAAATAGAGAGATTGTGCTAAAGTTACAAAGTTCAAGTATTACGAGTTTGAAAAAAATAAGAAAAAAAAAAAATGAAACGTCAAAGAAAAGCTCAAAAATAGTCAATTTTCTTGTCAGCATTGGTTGTAAATGAAAGTTAGTGAGTTTGTTTAGTTGTTGGAATAAATTGGTCAGTTGTTTATGTCAGTGTTATTTAGTTGTTTTGTAATAAGCCGGATCGGATCGTTTGAGCTACTTTAAGAATTCCCTTCCATACCCTTACACTTAGCCCTGTTACAACCCTTGTTAAGCCCTCTTGATTTGCATTTGTGTCAAAGCATTTATATGGGTGGAGATATGACTTGATTCCAAGCTTATTACTTTGTGGTCATACTTGGGATAGAGGGCAGAGAGATACTAGCACATTTTTGCCGGTCCAGATATTAAACCGAGAGGAGAGGTATTATATTATGAGGGGTATGACCATGTGTGCCTTAACCAGAAACAAAGTACACTCGTTTAGGTGGTTTCAAAGTTTTAAAATGTATCATTAAGTTATTTGGTGGGTTATCAACCTTGACAGTGTCAGTTCTTGGGAATTGGGTATGACCTTATAACTCACTAGTATTAATACTGATAATTGATGAACCGTCGATCGAGGTGTATGTGTTGCATGAGAGTTTGCTTGAGGGCAAGCAAATGATAAGTGTGGGGATGTGATGTGTGGGTAAAAATATGTGTATTAAGTGTGTAAATTCGTGTGTTTTGATTAGTTATATACTGTGAACACGATTACTTTGAGTGCGTTTGTGGTTACAGGTGTGTGGAGCTTAACAGAGCTAAAAGAAGCTAAATTGGAGCATTCATGATGAAGTGGAAATGAAAGTAATGATCTATGAGATGACAGATAATTGAAATACGAAGACGTGGCCGCAAACGGGGAGGAAAACGGAGTTGAAATGAAGATTTTATAAAGAAAACAATGTTTTAGCCTAACAGTGACCATAAAGCAGAGCTAAATCATCGTAAGCTACGGTCTGACCGTAAGCTACAGTGACCAGACCGTAGCTTACGGTCTGGTCTGACGGAAAAAGGGATTTTGGGTGATTTTCTTCTATATTTAAAGCCCTAAAACCCTAAAGTCGAAGGTATTCAATATTATTCAGTTTTGGGACTTCTTGGAGGCCATCTTACACCACCATAACACATCCTAATCACAAGATTGATCCATGAACACCTTCTCCAACATCATAATCAAGAGTATGAAGATCAAGATGCAAGGCTAAAGGCTTCATAACCATCTCCGGGTGTAGGGTTGAGTTGCTTGTTAGGTTTTGTTTATTCTATACTTTAACTTTGGATTTGTAATTGATTAATCATTCGGTTAATCAATTCTTTGTGTTTGCTTTTGTGCTTAAACGGTTTTAATTAATTGATTACTTAATCTTTTGTCATTTAATTGATTTGTGGTCATCAACAATTAGGATTAAGTTCTTTCGTCATTGACCCGTTTATCGTTAACCATATTATTGATTTTGTGTTTTAACAAGTAAAACCGATTATCAGATAGATTTTCATTTAACTTTGTCAATTGTTCGGATTCAGTTCTGACGATCAACATAGCCAATCGTTAAGTCTTTTGATTTACATATTTTATAAGAAACCGTCCAAAGAAGTTTAACAATTCCTTAACTTGCTGCAAAACCCGAACCCTAGAGTTTGGTTATTTTCACATAATTGTTTACAAACTAGTCATTTAAACCGCTTGACATCGTTTGTCCACTTTTAAGTATTTTTATAATAGAAATTGAGTTCCACTTGCACTTTCCACTGATTCCCTGTGGATTCGACACCTTACTTGCCCTAGCTAGTAAAGGTATTTTATAAGTATTTTTGATTGACCTTTCGACATCGATCAATACGCGACCAAAGTTGCTATTACGACTTTTTGTTTCAAATCGAGCATTCAATCCAATTCACGACCAATTTGATTCGTAGTCTGTTTTGATTATCTTTGTTATGATTGCATTAAGATCCTTTGATCTTTTCCCCTCTGTTACAACTCCCAATTGATGAATATATTCAAATTTTAAAGACTTTTTCAACTGAATTATGTCTCTTCACCAATTAAAACAAATTGAAACACCCCTCGTCCAATTCCTCTATAAATTGGACTTCATTTCTCTGCTTCTCACTTTGCCACATTCACAATTACGAAGTTCTTTGCTTTTGTGCTCTCTTTGGTGTTTTGCTTAAGTTTGACTCCCAAAGTCAAAACGGTTCAAGACTCAAGTTTTATTAGGTGTTGTAGGTTGGTCGTGGTCCGGTCGAGCGAGGTGGATGGCGGAAGAAAGGGTAGGACCTACTTATATATTATTTTTATTCTTATCATTATTGTTGTTGATGGTATTTGTAATTTTACAAGTACTTCACTAAAAAAATCTAACGACGTCAACGGGTAAGAGGGGAGAGGGGTGCTCCACTAAATTACCCCAATACCCGTCAATCCCCTAATGCCATGTAATTTGACGAAAAACTACCATTAAACCAGTTAAACTAAAGCGAACACTCACCCAACTACCCTAAAACTTTTTTTTTCTTTTTTAGTTTTAATTTTAAAATCATAAAAATAATAAATTAAACACACAACAATAAATTAACATTTTTTTATATAAAAAAAACAAAGAAAAACAAAAAGAAATTTTTTTTACTAGGCTTATAATATTACCTATATATTATAATATTTTCTTTATGACTAGTGACTTTATTATCTATATATTCTAATAAAAGAAAATAGCTGTTGAGACATGTATTTTGGAGATTCATTCCTAACAAAAATTTCTCGCTTAAACAATTCTTCAATTTTTAGTAAAAACTTATTTATGTTAGTGTAATCAAAACATATCAATCCATCCTTTAATCAAATAATTACCCAAATTATCGGGATTAAAAACATGTAGGTATTTATGTTAATATAATCAAAATATTTATATATTTAAACATAACAAACAAAAGATTCACATTCTTACTTCGTAAAAATTACCCATTCCGCCCGTTTCAGTGAGTTGGCATCGTCAGTTGTCTTTTATCATGTGTTTGCGGGAAATTGAGTGATCCGGGTGGTTATCACAAAGTAGAAATTGTTTTTGGCATGCATTTCATGACCATAGGCGCATACATTGTATAAACCATTGAGGAATTTAAGATAAACCCCCATGTGTAGCCATTTTTCATTTATATTTCCCTTACCCAACATTTTCCCCTAGTAGCCTATGTCTAGCCTTTTCCCGTGCTTTTCATTTTTCGCCCTATTTTATCACTCACTTTTCCATAATACCTTTTACTTTTCACCCATTTTTGTGTTAGAAATTTGGTTCGGCTAAGTTGAGTTGATTTGTTTTTTGCTTCATTTTTATGTATTTCTTCACTTGGGAACGTATTTTTTTGTATCCTGGTAAAAAAAATTCGTTGCAAGAAAATAATAGATGAATAACAAATTTGATTAACCACATCTAGGTGAAGTTTGATTTCAAAGAGAAATTTTTGTTTCGTTAGCTTTTTGCTCGTTTAACACTTTGGTTAATTTAGTTAGTTTTTGTTGTAGTAGCTTAGTCACGGATTTTCTAGTTGTTTAGCCACTTTTCCCAAAAATTCCTCACCCCAACCCCAAGCCAATATTACAACCCTCAAGTACTCATGTTTTATGCTTTTTATGTGTCGGTTGGTGGAGATTTGACTCTTAAACAAGCCTATGCTTTTCCTTAATCATCGTCTTGCCATCGTGTGTTCT
This sequence comes from Bidens hawaiensis, assembly GCF_021521415.1. NCBI lineage: Eukaryota > Viridiplantae > Streptophyta > Magnoliopsida > Asterales > Asteraceae > Bidens > Bidens hawaiensis. Next base: position 4,688 of record NW_027506584.1, read on the forward strand.
AAAAATACACTAGTACATGTATAATCAATAAATATAGCGAGTGTGTGTGAACATTCTGAGGTTTACATGGTTTGAATGTGATGAAAATCAATATGACATGTTCTTTAGACTATGTCTTCATCTTTATTAGACTTGATTGGTAACATCAATAGTTACTTGCTTGTAAATCCTTAAAACTTTGAATGATTATGGATTAAGGGTTATTCTTGTTGTTCTGGAGTATGTTTCATTTGCTTGAGGACAAGCAAAGTTCAAGTGTGGGATGTTTGATGCAACACAAAGTGTACATCTTTTAGCATCAAAGTAACCCCATATTTATTTAAAACTTCATGTAAATTCATTGTATTTTTGTATTTATTTGAGTGGTTTGTGGATTTGCATGTATGGACGACCGTGCCAAGATATGATTGACCGTGCCGCGCCAAAAAACCCATGCTCGAGCTAGTGCTGAGCTAAGTGACTCGGCAGGGCCGTGCAACATGTCAGCAAAACCGTGTGTTGCCGAGCAAGAGGCCGGTGCACTAGCTAGTGCCGATCATTAAACGGGCACGACCGTGCCAGACCTGAGCCAAGCATATCATGCACGAGGTAGTGCAGCAGCCGGTGCTAATCACGCATGACCGTGCCATGGCCGGGCACGGTCGTTCTAGATCTCGCAGAGACTTTTTCCCATACAAGGAAACTACAAATCTTGTCGACCAAAAGCAAAACATTGACTTGCCATATCGGTGCACGACCGTGCCACCTGTCCAGACTCTTTATAAACATTCATTCCTATTCATTTATGGGCGTGGTGTCTAGGGAATTCTCTCTCAATTAATGCAGAAAATTGAAGGTGTTTCAAGGAGGGTTTAAAGGCTTCCAACATCCACAAGTTCTCTCATTCCATTCTTCAATCTTGTTTCAATTTAGTTTTACATGTCCTTGTTCTTGAACATATTTTGTAAGCTTTTTTTGAGTTTGAATTTAGTTGTATCAAGCCTTATGGGCTAAATTCTCTTGCTATCTAGAGAGTGTTGAAACTCTTACTAATGTGATATATTATATAAGCAAGATTTTGGTAAATTGGTGTTCTGTCAAGATTGTGTTGAATTTAGAAGTTGATATTGATGGTTTCATGCTTGTTAGAGTTGAATGACATTGCTAGTTGTACAAATGCTTAAACATTCATGTTGGAAAACTATGTTTTAGGTGTTTATTTGTAAACTTTGAATGATCATGCTTGATTTGTTTACATCTCTATGTTAAGAATGACCAGTGGAAATTATATTGGTTGCAAAATTGTTGACAAGTATGAAACCTAGCACTTGATTTTGGAAAATTGATGAGTATTGTTATGATTCTTGACTTGGTGATGACTTGCTAGTTTTAGAGTTATAAGTTGATGTCGATTTTATAAGTTTGGCTATTTTTATGTAATTTTAGGTGGTTAGAATGTTTGTTAATATAACTTTCCTTTGATTATGCGACTTTCTTGTTTTAACAAATAATTTAGTCTATATTTATCTCTTGATTGAAAACCCATCATGTTTATTATTTTTTTGTATTAGGTTGCTTGATTGTAATCTAGTATTTATTTTTAAATTAATGATGTTTTACCATGTCATTACTATTTTATCATGTTAGTGGAGTGGATTCATGTCTAGGTAGTCTTTTGGATTGATTTTTCTTGTGTTTTACTTGCTTTGTGTCATTGTATGCTAGTTAGTTAGTTAGTTTAAAATTCAAATCAAGATTTCTTTGTTTGGTTAATCATTTGCACAGATTTAGTATTAGAAAATTAGCATATCCATGGATTGAAATTCGGTTCTTGTAGACATTTTATTATAAACGATAGGTACACTTGCCTTTCGTGTGTGGTTTAGTTTTAGGTGAAAACCTATTTTTAATAATCACTTATCCTACATTACTTACGCGAAATTCTAGATCGTTGATTTCAAAGAACACGCTAACCCTAAATCACAACTATGCGAGCTGGTCTTCGTCCAGCTCTGCCCCCAACGATTTCGTCCATCGTCACCATCCAGCGATTCCGTCGACCGTTGTGAGACACCGTTACTTTTTGTTGTTCACAGGTTTGATTGCTTTTGATAAGAATTGAAATTGGAACTGAAGCCAATTGATTAGTTAATCTTTAAAATCGATCCACTTATCATCAATTTGAAGTTTCAATCGATTAATTTTGACTTTGAGTCATGGGTTTAACCTTGAAAGTATCGGGTTTTATGCTTGAACGTTTTAGGTTTTAACTTAGAAATATTAAGTTTTAACCTTAAACATTTTAGGTTTTAACCTTGAACGTTTTAGGCTTTAACCTTGAAGGGTTTATCTTTGGTGTTTTAGGTTTTGGAATTTGACTTGAACGTATTTGTTTTTATAAACTTGAACGTATTCGCGTACCAAATATACGTTAAGCGATTATTGTACGTTAATTCACCCATATATATATATATATATATATATATATATATATATATATATATATATATATATATATAGGGGATGGATCTTGCGAGAAGTGATATTACAGCGAGAAGTGAAGGTATAACTCCATTAATCCTTAATTTCACTCCCTTTCATATGATGTTACATACATATATGTAGGTTGTTTGTATTTAAGTCTTAATTACACATTCAAAGCTACCTACAAACATATAAATGTACCGAGCCACATTCAAACTTATGTACTTACACACATACAAACATACGTACACATATACAAGCATACGTACCTACACACATACATATGCACCTACACAACGCACCTACACATAAGAAATGGAGTGAAATTAGGGATTAATGGAGTTACACCTTCACTTCTCGCACTTCTCGCTGTAAAAAAACTTCTGAAATGATCCAATACCTATATAGGTGTATATATATATATATATATTGTGTGTGATACTCATTCTCTAACCTTTAAATCATGTAATTACAAAACTCATGTATTGTGTGATTATTTTCATCTTAGATACACGAATAAATATAGGGAAAATTCCCAAAATGTCCATTTTTAAAAAAATATTCTAAATATGTCTCTTCAAAACTTAAATTCCACAATTGTCTGTTTAGTAACATGTCGTAACCTCTACGTTAGGAGTTCGAAACGAAGTGTTTCTTAACTCGTTGCCTCCCCACCCTGTTAGCTCAAAACTCATTGTCTCACCGTCTTGCCAGCTAAAAAATCGTTGCTTCCCCGCCATGTTAGCTTAAACATTAAATTTAATGAATCTTGTTATTTAAACAATTATATCTAAACAAGTTACACAAAAAATGATTTTTATGGTATGCATGAGTTTTCTTAATCGCATTATTATCCACAATCCAATATACAAGAATTTAAAAAATCAATAAATTTAAAAACATTTAAATATTTTTTAAATTAGTTTAGGATTAATGTTTATAGTAAAGATAAGTTAGAATCTTTTTAGCTAACATGATGGGGAGACGAAGAGTTTTGAGCTAACATGATAGTGAGACGACGAGTTTTGAGCTAACATGAAAGTGAGACGACGAGTTTTGAGCTAACATGACAGGGAGGCGACGAGTTAAGAAACATGTCGTCTCGAAATCTTAATGTAGAGGCGACGACATGTTAGTAAATGAACAGATATGGAATTTAACTTTTTAGGAGACATATTTATAATCTAATCTAAAAAAGGGACATTTTGAGAATTTTCCCATAAATATATACGCTGAAAATTTATGTCACATGTATTGATTTGTTAGTTGATAATCCACAAGCAAGCGTTAATGTATAGGGTCAAGTTATAATAAGAAGTATAATCTTTGTAGAAAGTATAAGAAGTAATTTAGACCATTACTTTTGAATTTGAATGATTGAGATTAGTTTGGGAAAAAATTAAGTATAAAACAAGGAAAAGAGCAAAAAATGAATAACACATAATTGTTGATTTTCTCTCCCATCATGCAAGGCACATGTCAAATCCCGATCGTTTTAAAACGTCCATAACTTTTGTATACGACATCTTTTTTTTTTAAAAAAAAATCACCTTAATAATGTGTGTTTTTTTATCTTTAATATAAGTACTATATTGTTATAAAAAAATAAAAAAAAATTGGTGGGGTTTTTTATACATTATGTTATAGGTTATAGGCATTGTGTTTTATCCAATTATGTTTTAGCATAATGTTTTTTCCTGTGTTTTTTACATTGTGTTTTTTTCATAGTGTTTTTTCTATTTTGTTTTTTAAATTGTGTTTTTTCCACAGCAATTTCCATTGTGTTTCTTACATTCTGTTTTTCATTGTGTTTTTGTCATTGTGATTTTTTTTTCATAGTGTTTTTTAAATTGTGTTTTTTCATAATGTTTTTCATAGTGTTTTCCATTGTGTTTTTTCCGGTTGCCACTTTCCGATGACTTTTTTCGATGACCTTTTTCAGTGATTGTTTTTCGGCGATTTTTCCTGCAAATTTTCTCAGGGGTTGTTTGGCGGTGACATTCCGAACACTTTTCCGGTGAAATTTTCTGACGAAATTTCCGAATGCTTTTCTGGCAAGGTGGTGGTGGTGGGTGACGATGGGCGATGGAGTGGTGGTAGTTGTAAGAGATAAGTGAAGATGTAAGTGAGTTTTTGAAATTAATGTAAGTGGGTTTTTGAGATTAAAGAAAGTGTGTTTTTAATATTAAAGTAGTAGATTAAATTACCCTCCTTCGCCTTTATAAAAAAACAAACTTCTTATTTGAAACTAAACCTATATGTGGTATAATGTATGAAGTACCTCGATACATATGTAGTAAGCAAACGTTAATGTATAAATATACACCATTGATTCATGTACCTTAGGGTAAGAGCATTCCCAGCCCATTTCTACCATATATATATATTACACTAAAAATCACTGTATTTTCTCTCTTCTATTTAATAAAATAATACTTTTTATACCTTTATCATTATTTTTTTTCTCTCTTTCACTCACAATCACTTTAAAAAATATTAAAATATTATACGGTATGAACAATGAAACCCCAAATTTAACTTTCGCATATAACATTTTCTATCTTTTCTACTCACAACCACTTATAATCATACAATATAATTTACAAAACCATCTTCACACAAATATAGGAAATAGACTGAGAATGCTCTAATATGTGTAATTATACGGTGACATGGGTTTAGATATTTGAAGTATTTTCATTTTTCTTAAATATTGAACTATTGGAACCAATACCAAAACTGATTTTATATCAGATCCATTACCCATAAAAACAAACACTATATTCCAAAAAATTTGTAAAAATCAAAGACAAGAATTATAGGACACAACTAATACTATATAATGGAGAATATTATAAAACAGAGAAAGAAAGAAAGAGGAAAAAAAAGAAAGAAGAACAAGTTGGCAATCAAATCCATGTTCCGCAAGTACTTAACAGAAGTAACTATTTTCTCCGCAAAAAGTAATTAAATTCGTGGAAACTTTTCCAACCAACCAATAGAAAATCAACTCGTTCATATACATACACACACATTGGTCCCTCCACCTTCACAAATCCTATTTCATATGTAATATCATACACATCTTCTTAATCTAACTAACCGTACGTATCTCTTGTATTAGGCTCAACGTCTAAGCCTAACCCGAGACCGAGCTAGATCAGGCCTTATTAGACATGATCTAGCTTGCAACCCCCTTCTCCTAATTTGTACATGAGGATTATTGGACTTAATTAACCGTGAGAAGGTATTTCTTAGAGCTCTGGCCTTTATTCTAGCTAGAAACCGTCCAACTCGACATCCTAACAAAATAACAATGTCACCTCCTACTCTTGCTTAGAGTACATATGCTATTTGAAAATGGGGTTTAGAAACCTCACAATCCTCTCGTCTTGGGATCAATATCCCAAATGTCCGAGCCGAGCCAGAGCTAGACCAGTCCCAATATATCAAAAATATATGCAATTACTGTACATATCTATGTAATTGGCTCGAAGTCTATGTCAAGCATAAGCTGGATGAGTTCCAGTTAGGCCAGAGCTAATTGGGTATGATCTAGCTTGTGCCTTGTAGCCCTTCAAGATAAAGGGATTGTGGGCTTGATCTAGCTTACAACCCCTCCATAAAGACGGATTATACATTGCTTATGGAGGGGTTTCACATTAAATTAATGAGATTATAAGATTGTGCTACCATGAACGTGGGTTAGGTATTTCTTAGAGCTCTGGCCTTGACTCTAATAGGTTCATTAAATGTTGGTATTTAGATTTAAGCTCGGAAAAGCTAGAACTGGACCAACCCGATAACCTAACAATAAAACAATGTTACCTTCCACTCCTACTGACTCTACATATGTTATCTCTCGTGTTGCGCTCAATGTCTGATCTAAGTCGAGCATGAGCTAGATCAGTGTCAACATGTCAACTCCTACTCCTACTTACAATACATATATTATTTGGAAAACGGACTTCAAAAAACACTTGCAGTTCACCGTACTTATCTCTCGTGTTAGGCTAACGTAAGAGCCGAGCCTGAGCTAGTCCCAATATGTCACCTCCTACTTATGGTACATATATTATACGGTAAATGGAGTTTAGAAAGCTTGCAATTCACAAACATATCTTTGTATTATGAATAGTGACTACTCAAGCGTGCAGAAACATAGTACCGACCCCTCTTAGGTTTCTGCTACTGACTGTGGGTACTACTACTATGCGTAGATAAATATACAACCAAAAGGTACAATCTGCAATACACATGGTACAAGCCATAGAGCACATGAAGTTGTAAATATTCATTGGGTCCCCTTTACATAGTGTGAGATCAAAATCAAAATAAATAATCAATAAAAATACAGTGCTAGAGGGTCCTGTACTGCAGGAAACTATGATTGTCAGAATTTCATCATGTATGCTTTGATGTGAGTTCTATATATTAGATTTCAGAAATAAGCATGGAATCCCATGAAACATCATATGACTGTTGTTAAAGAACACACACAAAATGATTAGGTACGCGCATGTGCACCAAACCGATAATTCTAGCCATCGGATCGCATCAATGAGCCAGGAAGATTGTGACACCCGGTAAATTCCCAATCCCTTAAACCAAGTAATCAACCTAAATATTAGGTAATTGTTACGTGCGCCCTGCGCGAGCGCGCCATGTTAGTCAGCGCGGGCATATTATGTGCGCCCTGCGCGAGCGCGCCATGTTAAGAACCAGCGTGGGCATATGTTATATGCGCCATGCGCGAATGTTTTGGCTTTATGTTTTCATGTACCTAAACGTTATGTTGTCTAATGGGTTGACCATCCCGCATGATGCTAAGGCGGGTGCATCCTAAATCGTTTATGCGCGTGCGGAAGGGAACTAACCTCCCCGCATGGCGGGAACATTGAGAGCTAGTTTGTCTGAAGCTCCAAGATGGAATTGACTTCAACATAACTGATCACTATGTTGAAATACCAAGACCACCTCGAGAATCTACAAATGAAACTCAATGTCCTAACTGCGAGAAGGTTACGCACCTACCCGCAGCAAAGAAATGTCCTTCACGCAGAAAGCTATGCGCACAAAGTGATACGCACAGAACACTTAGTCTATTCTCCAGACGTAAGGAGATTACTCCCGCCCAAAAGGAAACAGTAGCGTGTTTCAGAGATTTTTCACTTTTTACTGTACAAGGACAAAAGTACCTGAAAAAGCACACTGTAACATGAAAAGTCAACTGTCAGCCACCCTATTCTCACCAACCCCAGACCTGCATGTCCTGACCAAATCAAATCAAAATCTTTTATCCACTACTCCACTTTTAAATAAATAATAATAATTTCCATACCTTATCATCATTACACCTAGATATGAAAAGATTACAATCCCCTAAAGCAAGGGATTGTGTTCCCTTGAGTTTGCCTATAAATATGTAACCTAAACTATCACCCAAAACACACTTCAAACTTCTCTCTTAAGAACTGCAACTTGCACTAATCATCTCCCAAGCATCCGTTGTTTTCGTTTCCGATCCTGTTACCAGGTAAGCCAAGAATATAACCTTGAGATCTGCTTTCAAACCCTTATATTCTCCTAATTCTTGATCTTAATATATATACTTCTTGTTATTTAATCGCATTCTAGACCTTCAATTCCGAGGCCAACACCAAGAAAACCCGAATCTCGATTAATCCCTTAACAAGAACCACAGGTGAGTCTCACAGCCCCTATTCTCGCTGTTTTCACTGTTTTTAAACTGTTTTCGGGGCGAGGGACACGTACTTAAATAATGTTTTATCATGGTATACTTACAAGCTATGCAAGCGATTATGTGTTTAAATTATATTTCATAATGAGCAATGCGAACGGTTATCTAAGGTTTTCGATGTATGTGCGCTAGAACTCGAGTAAGTGATCACTTTACCATTGGAACTCTAAGGGTAGGGACTGCTGGTTTGATCCACCCACTCGTAGGGGTCGCACCTCTTTGCATGGACGAGTGCCTAGTATGGTCATGGGGCAGTACTATGGGTTTGAGCCCGCTCGTAGGGGTCGCGCCTCTTTGCATGGACGAGCGCCTTGTTTTCCGGCACAACGTCTGCGCGTAACCCGCGGGACGGTATTATTCGCTCGTAGTGGCAGCGCCACTTACACAGACGAGCACGGTTTTTCAGATGTGTCCGCGCGTAACCCGCGGGACGGTATTACTTGTTTCGCTCGTAGTGGCAGCGCCACTTACACAGACGAGCACAGTTCCCAGAAATGTTCGCGCGTAACCCGCGGGACGATTTTATCAGAATGTGTTGATAGAACTATGTTTTACCAAGCATGTGTTTTAATGATGCTATCAGAATTATGTTTCAGAATGATTTTTATCAAGATTATGATGCAATACGATTTATCAAGTTACTAAAACTTGTGAACTCACTCAGTTTATACTGATTCAAATGTTTTTACGTGTCTTTCAGGAGATAACTAGGTAGCGCATGGAGTCACACTTAGAGCACCTCACGCTGAACATCTAAAACTAGCTTTTTGGAAGATTTTAGTTCTATCCCTTCGATGCGCGTGGTTGTTCCCGCCGCGCAAAGGGATATGGCGTGGAAATCTTCAGCAGTTTTTATACTTGGATGTTTTTATGTGATTTTTAAACAATGTAATGTATTTGTATTAAACTTTTCATGCGCAATGAAAATCTTACTTTGAATGTTTGCAATGGCCCGTGCTTAATTATCAATCCCCACTCGCGCGCGCCCGGCTGTTTCCGCCGCTCAGGGCCGGGTGTGACAGATTGGTATCAGAGCACTGGTTATAGCGAACTAGGAAAAGAAGTTTTAACCTAGACTATAACCGTTGGGGAATCGCATGAAATATTTTTCAAAGAATATTTTCAAAAGAAACTATACACACACTTAGGAACACGGGTCACACAGTGTCTAGTGAATAAAGATAAAGAACATTATGTGCTCAGAGTAAATGCGCTAAGTTTAATATATTTTCATTCTCTTTTAAAGCGAGAATGCCTCCAACTAAAGCCAAGGGAATTACCATGACACCCGAGGAACTCGCGGAAATAATCGCGCAAGCGATCGCGACACATGAGGCCAGCATGAGACCCCAGAACCCGAATCAGGAGCCTTGGACAAAGGATGCTCCTACAAGACATTCATGGCCTGTAAGCCTTGGCCATTCAAGGGTACCGAAGGGGCCATTGGGCTCTACAACTGGATTGACAAGATGGAGACAGTTCTCTCCATTAGCAGATGTAGTGAGAACCAGAAGGTTCTTTACGCGACATGCATGTTCCAAGAAGCAGCTTCGTCTTGGTGGAAACTTCAAGTGAAGACTTTGGGGCGAGAAGTTGCTCTTCACAAGACCTGGGAAGAACTGAAGGAAATGATGATGAGAAAGTTCTGCTCTCGCGCAGAAATCCAGAGTCTGCAGCAGGAATTCTGGAACCACACCATGGTAGGAACGGATATCGACGCCTACAACAACCGGTTCAACGAGCTTTGCCAGTTGGTACCAGACATGGCAAACACGGAGGAAAAGAAGATCGAGAGATATATTTTTGGGTTACCTCCTGTTGTTAGGGTTCCGCTCAACGCCGCAGCGCCTCCAACCTTTGATGAGGCGGTAGCGCGGGCCATCACCCTTACAAGGGATACGGTCCGTGCGGGTATGTTGACTACGCGCGGAATCGAGCAGCGAACCTCTGATCCCAAGAGGAAGTGGAACTCTCACCACCGAGGGTCCGACTCCAAGCAACCACCGTTCAAGAAGCAGGAGAGCGTAAGGGCTTACGCGATCCAAGCCGCGGAGCCATCAAGGAAAGGATACGGCGGGCCTCGCCCATGGTGCAACAAATGCAAGTATCACCACGAGGGTGAATGCGCAAGAATCGAATGTGCCAAATGTGGCAGACCAGGGCACAAGACGATGAATTGCCGTGTCAGAGAAGCTGGAGCGAGCGACAACTGCTACGCATGCGGGAAGCCAGGGCATTTTAGTCGGGATTGCCCGCAAAAGGGAAACCAAGCTCGCGGGAGAGCTTTTGTGATCGGCGCGGGCGAAGCTAAAGAAGAGCCGAATGTGGTAACCGGTACGTTTTTGCTTAACGGCCATTTTGCATCTGTTTTATTTGATACTGGCGCTGACCTAAGTTTTATATCCGCTGAGTTTAAAAACTCCCTAGGCCTAGCAAGCAGTAGGCTAGACACGCCTTATACTATAGAACTAGCCAATGGTAGGCAGTTATGCGCGAACGAAAGAACTGAACAATGTGTTATAGTCATGGGAGGTCACGGGTTCAATATTAACTTGTTACCAATAGACTTGGGAAGTTTTGACATTGTGGTAGGTATGGATTGGTTAGTCGAGAACCACGCGGAAGTTATTTGCCATGAGAAGCAGGTTCGGATCCCACTGTTGAACGGAGAAACCTTGGTAATTCAAGGGGAAAGAAGGGGAGTTGCGACGAAACTGATTTCGTGCCTAAAGGCGCGCAAGTGCCTAAGGAAAGGGTGCTACGCCTTCCTGGCGCATGTCGTAGAGAAGAAAGGAGATGAGCGAAGAATTGAAGATTTACCAGTAGTGCGCGAATTTCCAGAAGTTTTTCCTGAAGATTTGCCCGGATTGCCGCAGCCGCGACAAGTAGAATTTCGTATTGATTTAGTCCCAGGAGCTGCGCCAGTAGCTCGAGCGCCTTATCGATTAGCTCCATCTGAGATGCAAGAGCTATCCAATCAGTTACAGGAACTATTGGATAAGGGTTTCATACGCCCAAGCTTTTCACCTTGGGGAGCTCCAGTACTGTTTGTTAAGAAGAAGGATGGTTCTTTCCGGATGTGTATTGACTATAGGGAGCTGAACAAGCTGACAGTCAAGAATCGGTACCCCTTACCGAGGATTGACGACTTATTTGACCAGTTGCAGGGATCCAGTTATTATTCGAAGATAGATCTACGGTCAGGATATCACCAACTTAGGGTCCATGAGGAAGATGTGCCGAAAACAGCCTTCCGAACTAGATACGGCCATTATGAGTTCTTAGTGATGCCTTTCGGGCTAACTAATGCGCCGGCTGTATTCATGGATCTGATGAACCGCGTGTGCAAACCATACTTGGACAAGTTTGTGATTGTGTTTATAGATGATATTCTGATTTACTCTCGGACCAAGGCCGAGCATGAGCAACACCTGAGATTGATTTTGGAATTGTTGAGGAAAGAAAAGTTGTATGCAAAGTTTTCCAAATGTGAGTTTTGGCTTAGAGAAGTTCACTTTCTCGGTCACGTTGTAAACAAGAAAGGAATACACGTTGATCCTTCCAAAGTCAAGGCCATCGAAAACTGGGAAGCGCCAAAAACCCCAACTGAGGTGAGGCAATTCCTAGGACTAGCTGGCTACTATCGACGCTTCATTGAGAACTTCTCCAAGATAGCTTTACCACTGACCGCGCTAACTAAGAAAGACAAGAAGTTTGTTTGGGGCGAAAATCAGGAAGCGGCATTTCAAATGTTAAAACAGAAATTATGTAGTGCGCCAATTTTGTCTTTACCCGAGGGGACGGATGACATCGTCGTTTACTGCGACGCTTCACATCAGGGACTCGGATGTGTCCTTATGCAGCGAGACAAAGTCATAGCGTATGCCTCGCGCCAACTCAAGACCAATGAAAAGAACTACACAACGCATGATCTGGAACTTGGAGCGGTTGTCTTCGCGCTAAAGATTTGGCGCCATTACCTCTATGGTACAAAGTGTATAATCTTTACGGATCACAAGAGCCTTCAACATATATTTGATCAAAAGGATTTAAACATGAGGCAACGAAGATGGTGGAGTTGTTGAATGATTATGATTGTGAAATTAAGTACCACCCTGGAAAGGCGAATGTAGTAGCAGACGCGCTAAGTAGGAAGGAGCGAATAAAAACGCTACGAGTCAAGGCTCTAAGGTTGACCATTCACACAGATCTCTCTACCCGCATCCGAGACGCTCAGCAAGAAGCCTTGAAACCAGAGTTTGTTAAAAACGAATCCTTTGGGGGTATGATTAAGGATTTGGAGCTCAAAGAGAACGACACTCGGTATTTTGCTAACCGCATATGGGTCCCTCTCAAGGGAGGATTGCGCGAGCAAGTATTAAACGAAGCTCACAAGACGCGGTATTCCGTACATCCTGGCGCAGACAAGATGTACCAAGATGTTAAAGCGCTGTATTGGTGGCCCAATCTTAAAGGCGCCATCGCGACGTATGTCAGTAAGTGCCTGACGTGTTCGAAGGTAAAGGCTGAATACCAGAAACCATCAGGGTTGCTTCAACAGCCAGAAATTCCCATGTGGAAGTGGGAACAAATCTCTATGGACTTCATCACCAAATTGCCAAGGACACCTGGGGGTTACGACACGATCTGGGTTATTGTGGATCGGCTAACTAAGTCAGCGCACTTCCTGCCGATCAAGGAAACCGATAAGATGGAAAAGTTAGCCCGATTGTATATTCGAGAAGTAGTTTCAAAACATGGAGTCCCAGTGTCCATCATTTCTGATAGAGATAGTCGGTTCACATCAAGGTTTTGGAGATCGTTACAAGGAGCTCTAGGTACTCGCCTTGATATGAGTACAGCTTATCATCCTCAAACGGATGGGCAAAGCGAGCGAACAATCCAGACATTGGAAGATATGCTACGCGCGTGCGCGATCGATTTCGGAGGTAGCTGGGATACTCATCTCCCATTGGTTGAATTTTCTTACAACAACAGCTATCACACAAGCCTCAAGGCTGCGCCGTTTGAAGCTTTGTATGGGCGCAAGTGTAGATCCCCACTGTGCTGGGCTGAAGTGGGTGACAAGCAAATGACTGGTCCAGAATTGATCCAAGAAACAACAGACAAGATTTTTCAGATACGGGATCGCCTTAAGACAGCGCGCGACAGACAGAAGAGCTACGCAGATGTGCGAAGGAAACCGTTGGAGTTTCAAGTAGGGGATAGAGTACTTTTGAAAGTCTCTCCATGGAAAGGAGTCCCCCGTTTCGGCAAGCGAGGGAAGTTGAATCCGCGCTACATTGGACCATTTGAGATCCTGGAAAGGATCGGTCCGGTTGCTTATAAACTCCGTTTACCCGCCGAACTCAGTGGAGTTCATGATACGTTTCATGTGTCCAACCTCAAAAAGTGCTTATCTGACGAAACGTTGATTTTGCCGTTGGAAGAGATTCACATCGACAAACAGCTGCACTTCGTAGAAGAACCTATAGCAGTAACCGGTTGGAAAGAACAAAAGTTGCGCAGAAGCAAAATCAAGTTAGTAAAGGTTCAATGGAACTCGAGGCGTGGGCCTGAATTCACTTGGGAAAGAGAAGACCAGATGCGCATGAAATACCCACACCTCTTTCAGAGCATGGCTTCTGCCAGCAACATCTCCTAAATTTCGGGACGAAATTTGCTTAACAGGGAGAGAATGTGACACCCGGTAAATTCCCAATCCCTTAAACCAAGTAATCAACCTAAATATTAGGTAATTGTTATGTGCGCCCTGCGCGAGCGCGCCATGTTAGTCAGCGCGGGCATATTATGTGCGCCCTGCGCGAGCGCGCCATGTTAAGAACCAGCGTGGGCATATGTTATATGCGCCATGCGCGAATGTTTTGGCTTTATGTTTTCATGTACCTTAACATTATGTTGTCTAATGGGTTGACCATCCCGCATGATGCTAAGGCGGGTGCATCCTAAATCGTTTATGCGCGTGCGGAAGGGAACTAACCTCCCCGCATGGCGGGAACATTGAGAGCTAGTTTGTCTGAAGCTCCAAGATGGAATTGACTTCAACATAACTGATCACTATGTTGAAATACCAAGACCACCTGGAGAATCTACAAATGAAACTCAATGTCCTAACTGCGAGAAGGTTACGCACCTACCCGCAGCAAAGAAATGTCCTTCACGCAGAAAGCTATGCGCACTAAGTGATACGCACAGAACACTTAGTCTATTCTCCAGACGTAAGGAGATTACTCCCGCCCAAAAGGAAACAGTAGCGTGTTTCAGAGATTTTCCACTTTTTACTGTACACGGACAAAAGTACCTGAAAAAACACACTGTAACATGAAAAGTCAACTGTCAGCCACCCTATTCTCACCAACCCCAGACCTGCATGTCCTGACCAAATCAAATCAAAATCTTTTATCCACTACTCCACTTTTAAATAAATAATAATAATTTCCATACCTTATCATCATTACACCTAGATATGAAAAGATTACAATCCCCTAAAGCAAGGGATTGTGTTCCCTTGAGTTTGCCTATAAATATGTAACCTAAACTATCACCCAAAACACACTTCAAACTTCTCTCTTAAGAACTGCAACTTGCACTAATCATCTCCCAAGCATCCGTTGTTTTCGTTTCCGATCCTGTTACCAGGTAAGCCAAGAATATAACCTTGAGATCTGCTTTCCAACCCTTATATTCTCCTAATTCTTGATCTTAATATATATACTTCTTGTTATTTAATCGCATTCTAGACCTTCAATTCCGAGGCCAACACCAAGAAAACCCGAATCTCGATTAATCCCTTAACAAGAACCACAGGTGAGTCTCACAGCCCCTATTCTCGCTGTTTTCACTGTTTTTAAACTGTTTTCGGGGCGAGGGACACGTACTTAAATAATGTTTTATCATGGTATACTTACAAGCTATGCAAGCGATTATGTGTTTAAATTATATTTCATAATGAGCAATGCGAACGGTTATCTAAGGTTTTCGATGTATGTGCGCTAGAACTCGAGTAAGTGATCACTTTACCATTGGAACTCTAAGGGTAGGGACTGCTGGTTTGATCCACCCACTCGTAGGGGTCGCACCTCTTTGCATGGACGAGTGCCTAGTATGGTCATGGGGCAGTACTATGGGTTTGAGCCCGCTCGTAGGGGTCGCGCCTCTTTGCATGGACGAGCGCCTTGTTTTCCGGCACAACGTCTGCGCGTAACCCGCGGGACGGTATTATTC
The DNA here is from genome assembly GCF_021521415.1 of Bidens hawaiensis. Classification (NCBI taxonomy): domain Eukaryota; kingdom Viridiplantae; phylum Streptophyta; class Magnoliopsida; order Asterales; family Asteraceae; genus Bidens; species Bidens hawaiensis. The sequence continues at coordinate 20,157 of NW_027506584.1, forward strand.
GCTCGTAGTGGCAGCGCCACTTACACAGACGAGCACGGTTTTTCAGATGTGTCCGCGCGTAACCCGCGGGACGGTATTACTTGTTTCGCTCGTAGTGGCAGCGCCACTTACACAGACGAGCACAGTTCCCAGAAATGTTCGCGCGTAACCCGCGGGACGATTTTATCAGAATGTGTTGATAGAACTATGTTTTACCAAGCATGTGTTTTAATGATGCTATCAGAATTATGTTTCAGAATGATTTTTATCAAGATTATGATGCAATACGATTTATCAAGTTACTAAAACTTGTGAACTCACTCAGTTTATACTAATTCAAATGTTTTTACGTGTCTTTCAGGAGATAACTAGGTAGCGCATGGAGTCACACTTAGAGCACCTCACGCTGAACATCTAAAACTAGCTTTTTGGAAGATTTTAGTTCTATCCCTTCGATGCGCGTGGTTGTTCCCGCCGCGCAAAGGGATATGGCGTGGAAATCTTCAGCAGTTTTTATACTTGGATGTTTTTATGTGATTTTTAAACAATGTAATGTATTTGTATTAAACTTTTCATGCGCAATGAAAATCTTACTTTGAATGTTTGCAATGGCCCGTGCTTAATTATCAATCCCCACTCGCGCGCGCCCGGCTGTTTCCGCCGCTCAGGGCCGGGTGTGACAAAGATACCTCTAGGATTGTAAACAAACCGAACGAACACGAATGAAGCATGTTTGTGTTCGTTCGTTCATTTAACTTTAACTGAGGAAACGATCCGGCATGAGCAATTAAACCAACAGAGTTTTCTTGTTTGTGTTGGTTTGTTAAGAAAATGAAAATGTCCGTCATTAACAAAGGAACATAACCGAGTTAAAAGTAATGTGAAGAAGTGAAGAATATGGTGTGTTGGGCCTATAAGTTATTAAAAACTATACTTAGTTATAGTGAGCCAAAATAAATTTATTAACGAACGTAATCGAACGAAGTTAAACAAATGTAAACTAGCGATCATAAATGTACGTAAACGAACGCACATAATCAAATTTAAAATGAACGAATACAAATGAGCTTTCCCAAACATAAATAAACGAACAAACTTTCTTGTTCATGCTCGTTCGTATATATTTGAACTGGAATGCCACATCAGATAGAGAGATATAAAGTCAAATGTTATTTGAGTAAGTAAAAAACTTAATAGTCAAAATGGCTAATTTGGTCATTTTGCTATACAATAAAGCACAAGGGTCTAAGAGGGAAAATATCATATTTTTCCAAATAACAAATTAACTGCCAAAAAATGAAGTAAAAGAATCCAGTTTGTGATAGGTGAATGAAAGAAAGTGTTCAAAAACAAGCTCTGTTTCCCCTCTTTTAATTTCCAAATATATCATAAACAGAAACAGTAAATAATAATAATAATAATAATAATAATAATAATAATAACTGGAGTGAGAACTAAAAATGAAACTTCACAGAATAAAGCTGGTATACAATCACCTGAGAGCTCAACCTTTTTCTCTCCATCATGTAGTGGGCCCCATGTGGGGACAGATTTTCTACTGCTGATCTGTCTTCTTCACCTCTCAATTTCATTTAATTTTAATTATTATTATTTTGTCAGTCCAAATTTCTCTTCATCTGAACCTCCCTATGCCCATGTTATCTACTATCAATCATGGATCAACATGGGGTTAGTAAATACTCACCAAAAAGTAGATTCATTTTTGGTCAAATATCCAGATGTGGTCCTATATTATTTACTGCAACACATATACACAATAATATAATAATAATAATAATAGTATTGGTATATACTTTTAAAATTCTCTCATGCACTTGATAAAAAATCTAACCCAATGCCCAAAAATAAATAGTAACTTTTCTCTTGGATATTGTCAGAAAAAAAGATAAGAAAACTGAGTCAAAAGCTATGAATGAATAATGACAATAAAAATAGAAAAACTTCACATGTTTTCCTTCAATCTGCTAGCTACTGGGAATTTCATAATCTTTGACTAATCAATGTATTCACATTCTAAGATTCTGGTCAAACTTTGACCAAAAGCTTGATAATGAGAGAAGTAATAATAATAAGATGAAGATGAAAACTGAATACCTTTTGCCTGCATATACCAGCATTTGCAGTGGTACCAAATGTGTTTAAAAACTGCATATTGGAAACCCTTTAAATCTCTTAATGTAGGGTTACCATGTCTTAAAAGCATGTTAACATGAAAATAATGCATAAAGTCCAAAATCAACAACAAAAATCAAAATCCTTATCAATAAGACAGCTATTGTTTTGGGTCCATTCGCATTTTCGCGTTTTCATATCATTATAAAATAAAAGGCTTGATGGTTGATGTAATTAAAAAAAATTTAAGTAAAAAAGATTCATTTAGCTCCCTCAAGAGCACCATGTAAGCACCCCACATGTCAATTCAAAATTCATGAAAAATAAAGTTTAACAACTCATTTTGATGCTTGATGTCATGAGCTAGGGACCAACTAAGTTTTTTTTTCTGCAATATAACGTGCACACAATTAAAGATATTCAATCAAAGAATGTAGAGAATTTAAGGGCATTACTATTTTAGTGGGACATGTTAGATTAAAGAAGTTTTGTATGTCTTTTATTCATGTAGGACAGCCTATAATATGAAAAGAAATGAAGCTAATATTCATTTAGCTCCCTCAATAGCACCATATAAGCACCCCACATGTCAACTCAAATTTCATGAAAAAAAGTTTAACACCTCATTTTGATAAGAATCATTTAGCCCCTTCAATATCACCATAAAAGCACCACACATGTCAACTCAAATTTCATGGAAATAAAGTTCTAACACCTCATTTTGATAGATGGTGTCTCCCGATGCACAGCATAAACACGATATTAAAAGAATCGTTGCTGTTCAGTACAAACCAACATGTGATGCTAAGACAATTTGAATCATATGATTAAGGATTTCATAAGTTGGTATGTTCCCTTTGTGACAGCAACTGCAATAAAAGTGACCATAGTATTCATATCATATAGTCAATAATTTACAGCTCCGAAAGGTTTAAAAGTGTAAAGAGAATCAAATCAATTGCAGCATGGTATGGTATCCAATAAGTAACACAAAAGGTAGGCCTTGAGAATCATAATGCATAATGTAAATGATTCATAATATTATATTGCAAAATGGTGAACATCATATTGCAAGTGTCTGCAACTGGTTATGGGTTCAGTTGTTTATTATTAGATATTTCAGCCATAAGTGTTTGGTCTGGTTCTCTTGTGAAGTTGCAGATCAATCATGACGACAGCAGTGTTGTAAAAATCGGTATTAATCGCTGATTAGTTGGTAATCGGTGAGTGACCAATTTAATTTCAGCTAATAGGATCCAATAACCGGCAGTCAGTCAAAGCCGGTCCAAATCGGCATAAATTGTACGAATTTGGGCCAAAATTGCACAAAACTCTTTTAAGTATTTGAAAAACTATACTTACTAACCAAATCCAATTAATAAGTTAGAAAAATAATATATAAAATTTTAAGAAATTACATATAAAATTCCAATACTGGTAAAAGATAGGTAAAAATATCAATCCGATTAATCCCTAGTAATCACTGGTCTGTACCCCATCGCCCGCCAAGCAGGTTCTACAACACTGATTAAAAGATCTATATATGTATATGATTAAATTGTATATCATTGTGAATTTGCACACCATTCATGATTGACAGCAACGTTGTAAACATCGGTATTAGTCGCTGATCAGTCAACAAATATTCGGTAATCGACGAGTGACCTATTCGATTTCAGCTATTCGGATCCAATAATCGGTGGTCAGTCAAAGCCGGTTCAGTTCGATCCAAATCAGCCCAAATCGTTCGAAATTCAGTCAAAATTCGGACAAAATTGGTTAAAATCCTCGCAGTATTTGAAAAACTATACTTATTAATCCAAGTTTGAAAAACTACATGAATTTTAATAAGTCTGAAAAATTATATTATATAGTTTAAAAGTTACATATGAAATTCCAATACTGGTAAAAGAATATATACAATATCATTTCAGAACTCATAAATTATTTATGAACTTGAAGGAACCCTTGAAAACTAACGTTTTTTATAATTTTTTTTGTATGTTGGTGTTATTTGAGTGTAGTTTTATCATGTTTTTATATCCATATTTACGATTACAATTTTCAAAATTAGTTTTTATACATTTCTATGTTTTTTTACACACATATAAATTTGTTAGTACATAAATTTTACACATATGCAAACTTGTGATTAATATATGTAATTATTTTTTTTATAAATTATGATAAAACTACTCTTAAATAATGTTAATATACAAAAGAAATTTTAAAAATGTTTGATCATTAAGAGTTTCTAAGAGTTCTTAATTTTTTTAGAGTTCTTAAATGATACCTACCATATATATATATATATATAGGGTAAGGTTAATGTAAAAAACAATAGTTTTGTGAGAAGAATAAGAATAAATCTAGGCCCTTAGATCTAGGATCTAGTGGCTGAGAATAGTAGTTTCTAAAAACCATATAGTTTCCTATTTACATGGTATATTGTTCTATTTAGGTGGTGTGGTTTATTTTAAAGTTTTCTCACACTTCTCACAAAACAATTGTTTTTTATTTGAACCCTTATATATATATATATATATGATCAGGATCATGAGAGAACCTTTTTGAAATTGAGAACTATGAGGACCATTTTGGACCACAAAACCCAAAAATAAAAAAAAATCATAAAATAAAAAAACACAAAAATCAAAAAAGTAAAAAAATCAAAATTCTTATTTTATCATCCCGGTTTCATAAAAAATAAAAAAAAACTTGGTTTAGCTAAATTATATACACATATGTATAATATATACATATATGTACATTTATATGTTTTTTTTGTACACATGTGTATAATTTAAGATAAATGATACTGTACATATGTGTATATTACGTAACTAAAGATTAAATAAAATTATACATATGTGTATAATACGACGTTTTTTTTATTTTTTTTTAATTTTTTTAATGAACCGGAATGAAATATAAGAATTTTGGTTTTTTTACCTTTTTAAAATTTTTATTATATTTTGTTTTATGATTTTTTTAAAGGTGTTTTTAGTGGTCCAAAATGGTTCTCAAAGTTCTCAATTTGTAAAGGGTTTTCTTAGAATCCTTACAATATATATATATATATATATATATATATATATATATATATATATATATAGAGAGAGAGAGAGAGAGAGAGAGAGAGAGAGAGAGAGATAAAGGATCCAATTCAATAATCCCTAATCGTACATTATGTACACGACTCGTATTCCCGTCGATTTCAAATAACACGCGGTGGCAATACTGTAATTTTCATCAAATCTGATTCGTTGCTCCATCGATTCCGTCCACCTTCACCATGACCGTTTATCAATCCGTCACCATCCAACGATTCTGTCCACTATCCAACGATTCCGTCCACCGTACACCATCTTCCTCCGACACGACCAGTATGTACCCTACCCTACCCCACTCTAACAAGCACAAAGCGAGTTCTACAACACTTATTGAAATATATATAATAAACATGATTGAAATCAATGAATTGTCATACAAATTGTATACACAATCACAATAAAATCATAACAGAATGATAATTATAGTGACACACTATAAACGCATTATTAACAATACCTAATCCAGCAGAACAACATGCCGTCCAAGATGACGTCATGGTGGATTAATATCCGATAACGGCAGTTCTCTTAGTTACAGTTGCCGTCGAGATAAGATTTTAGGTGGAACCACTTTGGGCTTAAATCTTTCAGGCCCAATAATATCTGCATAAATGGCCCAGAATTCATTTTGAACTAGGCTGATCTTTGTTTTCTATCGATATTAATCAAACTCATAGCTCACCTTTAAACCCGTGGTATGCACGTCACCTTTCGCATGTGAGTATCGTTCAAAAGAATTTTGAAACTATCTTTCTAAGACATAATATAATAAGCCATCATATGTGGTTCATAATACACCAACACATTTAAATGTAAGAAAAACTTTATAAAACTGTTTTAGTTGAGTCATTCATTCATGTGTTTGTGTCTCATACTTAAGTCAGATATGCCTCTCAACTTTCACATTTCTAATCATAGGGTTTTATGTTTTAACGCGTTACATTAACTACATAACATTTCTTTCTTTCATTTTAGTTAGCTGATGGTTAATCGGTTTCAAACATACTTTTCTTTATATTTAAAATATCTGAGTTTTTTTACCAAACTAGTGTAGTTGAAAAAAATTATTACTAATTTAGTGTCGTTTGAAAAATATTTACCAAAGTGGTTATTTTCTTTAAATTTACTTGTCTCTCTCTTATATTAATTAGATAAACTTAATTCTCATTATTTATTCTCTAAAATGTAAATCTAGCACTGTATTTTTTTTTATTTTCTTTGAAAAAGCTTTCGGTGTGATGTTTTATATACACTCGAGAATAATGTTATTATTATCTAGTAGATATTTCTTAGGTTTTATTTAGTTATTATTAGTATTATATGTATTTATAAATTATTATTAATAAGTCATCTGTTAGGTTTTATTTTCATTTTTTAATGTGATTTTTTGTATATCTATACCATATATAATACACTAAACAAGGGTAAATTAAGACACTTTGATTTTAAGGGATTCACAAATCAATTAACATATGATACAATCTTTAATGCATCTATGGAACAACTAAAAGAGGTTATTAAATAATTACATAATTGATCTCTTCACTTTGCTTAACTTTTGTAAATTTTAAAAACTGTTACAACTATGATCCTTAATCTTTCACTCTTATATGATTTTTATTTTCATTTTTAACTCAACCCCCCTCATTATTTTTAAATATTAATAACTTTTTCATGTGCTTATACTTTTTTAAGGAAATTATACCATAAAAATGAGCATGTCTTTATCTTTAATTTGAGTATCATATTGTTATAATTTTTTCATTTAAAAAATATCATTTTACGTAGGGGCATTTGCTGTCTGGTTTTAATGGATTTTAAATTAACCGTGGGTCAAACCATTAGTAACCGATTTTGTCGTCGAAAACCGAAACGAACCCTTGAAAATTGAAAACGACTGGCCAAAAGTTAATGAAAAAAACAATGGTGAAATCAAACCAATTACCGCTTTGAACGTTTTTCGGTTTCAAATCGAACAACGAACATCCATAAACTTGTTACATGATTACAAATGTAAGTGTTTCCCGCTGCATCGCGCACGGGCACTCGTCTAGTTAGTATATATACACGAGAGTTATTTTTGAAGATGGGTGCAGCCCGGTGAGTTAAGAAGACATATTTATTTTTAGTTTGGTATTTTCTTTTTAACAGTAATAAACGAAAAAATAATAATCACTAATAATATAATTTAGCTTTTACCGTTTTAATTAAAACCTAATTTAACCATTTAATCTAAAGTTGACATTATAAACTTGTTCACTTTGTTAATTTTTTTGTTACAATACAGAGTAAGATATTAGAGAGTTGAGTTATAATAAGAAGATTAGTTTTTATAGTAAATGATAGGAAATAATCTTGTTAATTCACTTTATATTTGAATGGTTGAGATTAGATTAGATAGAAAATTAAGTGTAAACACAAGGGTAAGGGCATAATAGGGATAACATATTTGTTGATTTTCTCTCTCCACATGCAAGACACATGTCAAATTCCCCCATCATTTTAAAACGTCCATAACTTTTTTATACGTCATTATTTTTTTAAAACAATTCCACCATAATAACGAGTGTTTTTTATCTTTTATATGAGTACCATATTGCTATATAAAAATAAAAAACAATTTCATAGGTTGTTTACATATTGTGTTTTACGAAAATTGTGTTTTATAAAATTGTGTTATACAATTGTGTTTTATTTTTTCATAGTTCTTTTTGCATTGTGTTTTTTACATTGTGTTATTTAATTATGTTTTTCATTGTGTTTTTGTCATTGTGTTTTTTATTTTCATAGTGTTTTTTTCATTGTGTTTTTTTTTTCATTGTGTTTTTTAATAATGTTTTTCATTGTGTTTTACCAGTGAATTTCCGGCGAAATTTCCGAAGACTTTTCCAGCAAGGCGGTGGTGGTTGTAGGAGATGAGTGAAAATTTAAGTGGGTTTTTAAGATTGATTAAGTGGGTTTTTGAAATTAAATTAAGTAGGTTTTCAATATTAAGGTAGTAGACTAAAATACCCTATTTCCCAGCCTTCTTAGAAAAATCAAACTTCTTATTTGAACATTTCTCAGATACTATACACTCATACCCAGATGGAAACTAAGCTCCCACTCACGACCCAAGTAACAAGCTACACCAAGTAAGAAGTGTAGAACGATTTGTTCATAAGGACCACCATTGTATAACCATTCATTAACGGATGCTGCTTCCCTGATTGGATAAAAATGCAAACCTATAGCTGCAGAAGTAGAAATAATGACACCTGAAATAATATTATTTCCGTAAATAAGTTAAAAATAGATAATTTAATTTGGTCTTTATGTTAGAAAGAAAAAACTACTAATTTATCCATTTACTCTGTTAGTTGATTTATTAAAAGAAGAAAAGCCAAATTAAATTGCTAGTGATTATTATTTAATTAGTTTATTACACTTAGATTTTAGAAATTTTGTACCAAACTAAAAATATAAGTTCGTTTTCTTAATTGCCGGTTGCACCCGTATATAAAACATCACACTAAAAGCTTTTAAAAACAAAATAAAAAAGAAGTGTTAGATTTATATTTTAGAAAATAAGTAATAAATAACGAGAATTAAGTTTATCTAATTAATATAAGAGAGAGAGAAACACATTTCAAGAAAACACCACTTTGTAAATACTTTTCAAACTATATCAAATTGGTAAATATTTTTTTAAACTACACTAGTTTAGTAAAAAACTGTACTTATTTTTTTATATATAAGTACATCAATGATCCAACCTTTTCTCTGTATTCATGTTCATTAGCAGGCTCCCCCTTTTTCATGTACTACCATCTTTTCATGAGTGTCCATGTGACATTCGTCAATTTCGGGTCACTTTTGTATTTGTTTTATTATGTAAACCGACCCGTTTTGTAAACCGAAACCTTCTCTATAATCAAAATGACGGATCTTATGTTACAATATTGTTTTACATTTGTTGGGTCTTGAAAACACCCTTTTTGGTCCCTAAAATGGCCTTAAAACGCTTAAAAACAACTCCGGGGGGTCAAAACTGCCAATTTTGAAAGTTCAGATTTTCCACCAGTTGACTTTAGCGCCGCGCTAAGGTCAAGGGCAAAGACTTTAGCGCCGCGCTAAAGGTAGTCTGCACTAGAATTTGTTTTTTTGTTGTTTTTATGCAAACATGTGACTTAAACCAACCCATTTTCATGCAAGACTCTTTATGCTTGACCCTTTCAACTTTCCCTATATATACACCATCTTTTCCATCCATTATTCCCTGCTACAACTCCAAATTCTCTCTCAAACATCAAAGATTCAAGGTTATTTTCTTAAGTATTCTTGAGTGTTTGACTTCCAAAAGTCAAACTGAGTTTAATATTTTATTCTAACTTGTTCATCTAACTTTACTAACACTTGATTATGGTGGTACAACATATATATAATATACGCCCCTTATTACCTTTGGTAGTTGCTTGGTTAAGTTTTGGACCTCGTAAGGCAAGGCTTCATGGAGGACTTTCGTGGTCCTTGCTATATATTTTCCACATCTAACTATCTAACTATACTAACCATAACTAACTTATGCTCATTTTGGTTTATTTACAAGTTCCATGGTTATGGGTTCTAAGTGTCTAGCCTCGGTTTAACCATAAATAGCTCTAGACCGGAAACCGAACTTTTGCTTACTAGTTTTGTTATAATAGTTGTTTAAACATGTTTAATGTTTGATTTGAGTTTCTAAAATAATTTTTACAAGTTCTTTGATATTGGGCATGTGGAAACCATCTATGAACTTATTGTGAGATGGAAACCGAACCAAAACCGAACTTTTTTGTAAAGACTTTATTGTTAAATTTTTGGTTGTAAAACTTAAGTTTCTTCATTTATAAATTATTATACAAGTTCTTGGATATTTGGGCATGTGGAAACCATCAATGAAATATTTGTGAGATGGAAACCGAACCGAACCGAACTACACCGAATTTTACTCTCTTAAGACACACAAGTGTGTTTCCAGCTATCAAGAATTGTATATTTCTTTAAAAATAGTTTACAAACTGATTTTAATTATTTTCTTAAGTACTTGGAAATGTTGGATCCAACTTGATCTCATAAAAAAGTTTGGACCGACAAAACCGAACACTCGCTTAACGTGCGTTGTTAGTTCTAAAACAATAAAACTACATGCTTGGTTAAGTGTTATTATATTTTAATGAGTTGTCTCATAACAATTAATATTTTGGAAAGTTGACTTTGGGTTTCACCATCCGTCAAGATCCAAACCAACAACCCGAACACTCGTTAAGACCCGTTTTAGTATCTTTATTTCAAAGGGACTTGCATTTTTGCATTTTACCCACCTTATTACTTAACATAGGTTAAGTAAATAATAAGGTTAGATACTTTAACCCGGTTTCGAGTAAACTTACATTTTAAAGGGTTATTATTATAAATTTCTTAAATAGTTACATTTTAAACATTTAACTTTAATTGTTTACATTTCTTGTCTTTTATTTTAAAGAATTTCTAAAACAACATTTCTAATTCAAGGCTTATACTTTTATTTTAGGCCTTGCTCGTTAAACTCCATCCATCCGATTTCCCGTCTTTTGCCAATCAAGTTTTATACTTGAACGTGAGTACTTTTATACCCCGTTTTCCGTATTTTGTTTTGGAGGTGACATTTCATACGTATTCAACCAAATGTTTTATACTTGAATCTCAAACCACAAACGTTGTTGTATACTTTACTTATATAACTGCTCGATTTGGTGTTCTTTGATTATGTGCCTATGTGTTTATCGCTTTCGGTTGGTAGAACTATTAATCCTAGTCTATTTGGTATCCCCTTATAGCAAGGTGTCGTTAACGTAATGCAATTAACGATCACTATAAAATGCTAGATTACTTGGCATCCCCTTTTAGCTAGGTGTCGCTAACTTGTTTAGCGATAACTATTTTTATCCAAGTTTATAGCTTTTATTTATTGTTTCGTGTACTACTTTTGTGGCTTTTCTTATTACATACTATTATTGCTCAAACTTATGAATTGCTCACCAACCTTTGTGTTGACAACTTTATTTTATAAAATGTTACAGGTTTGCATCTAGGTTGATTATGGAGTTGAAGAAAACGTCATCGAGACCTTTAGGATATTTAGTAAAATGAACAATATTTGAATTGCTATATTTTGTGATATCTTGTTATATTTGTCTTATGGATATTTGTTATGTGACACTTTCGATGATGTGAAATGAAATGAGTTTGTTAAATATTGTCGCTTTAAATTAGTGTCATGCGCTTATGGGCAATCGTCATACCTCGGCATGTTCTGCCGCCTTTGGTCGGATGTGACAGATTGGTATCAGAGCCATGACAATAGGATAGGTGGTTAGACGTAACGACCTAGAATTGTCATGCTTTGGGTCCTATACATGTGCTTATACGTGTTTACTGTATTTTGATTGTTCATATCGCATGTTTATTTAGAAACTTGTTTAAATTTCACCAATATCCTTAATGTTCACATACACACACTTTCATAGTATTTCCAAGGTATCCTAACCTTAAAACGCAAAAAGTAGATTTTCATTGTGTTTTATGGATTACAAGATTAACTTGAATCCCGTTGTTTCAAATCTCTTAAAGGTTGCGTTTATATCGGGTTTGTAGCCATCATAGAAAATGAGACATTATAAAACGACCATTTGACAAAAAGATTCCAAGAATCGAAGGTGATTTACTTACCTGGGATGGTTGAGTTATAGTGCTCGTTTTCTAGGCCATAAATTGTGTTATAAATGTGAATACTTTAAGTAGTCGAATGCGAGCGTTCCGGTCGCCATCCAAATTTTTCGGTGTTAAAACAATAGAACTACGGTGGTTCGTAGACTAGTGTTTTGACATGACGTTGTATCTCGATTTATTGTGTTATTACCGTTATTTGAGTCGAAAACATGAAAAAGTCGCGGTGGTTCGTGCATATGTTTAGACTCCAACGTGGTGTTTAATAAACTTTTTGGAGTTGGAATATCAAATCATGGTGGTTCATGTATGATTTTCCGACTCTATAAGTCTCAAAATCTCAAATTTTCAAGCTTTAACTTTTCAAAAATGATTTACATTTTGTTTCGGTTTTGTTAGTATTATACAAAGTTTTACATTTTATCTAACACTAACATCTTCTCCTTACTAACTCTAGGATTCACAATATAAAAAAAAATTGGAACTTCATCTTATTTTATTTTTACACCCTCATATTCATTTCTTTTTACCCAAAACTTATTTCATCTCTTTATAATCTTTTAGCATGCCTCCGGTTAGCCGACATCCGCGCAAGAACTCCAACTGACGCATGACCGCATTCCTCGTCAAGAAAATAACCGCGGTTATCCCCGAACTTGTAACTCAAATCCAAGCTACCCAACCCGCACCCGTTGTTGCACCCGTTGAACCCAAACCCGCATCCTACTTGTATAAAAATTCACAACTGCTAACCCGTCCGAGTTCCTTGGAACCAACTGTGCGACTACCTTGTTGCAATGGTTCGAATCGATCGAGAGTGTGTTTCGGCATAGCGAATGCCCCGAAGCGAAAAAGACAAACTTCATGTCAAGCATGTTTAGAAAAACCGCTCTAACATGGTGAGGTAGTGTCATGCACCTCCAAGGGTCCGAAGCGGCTATGGCTCTTCCATGGTTCGACCTCAAGGCGCTCATGATGAAGAAGTTTTGGAACCTCAAGCAAGATAGTGGTGATAACACCGCTTACTCGCTCAGTTTTCATGAGCTAAGCATTCTTTTCCCTCACTTGGTTACCCCGACTGAGCTCGAGCTTGACAAATATATTGGGGGTCTACCTATGCAAATCCGGGACTCTGTTATGAGTAGCAAACCCGTGAACCTTGAGGAAGCCATCACATTAGCCGGTGTGCTATCGGAAAATCATGTGAAGGCAGGTACCCTAACCCTCAAGAAAGCAAGTGAGAAAGCAAAGCCCGAACCCACACCGCAAGCCAAGGTTGAACCCGCACCCCAAGCCATTAACTACTCCAACTCTTCCCGACAAAACAACAACAACAACAACAAAAAGAAACCCAAAACCAACTACTGAAACTTTGCTGTCACTCAACCCCAACACCAACAACAAACCCAAGCTCCACCACAAAACCGAAAACCCTATGTTGGTAATGCCCCGCTATGCAACACTTGTCAACTCCACCACCCACCAAACATGCCTTGTCGCCATTGTACCATTTGTAACCGACTTGGCCATCTCCACACCACATGCCGATCCGCCCAACGAACCCAGCCAAACTAACCTAACCAACCAAGAGCCTTTCCCCAAAATTCCCAAAACCGATATGCACCCTACCCACCAAACCAACCCCAACAACCCCGAGCCTGCTTTAATTGTGGTGATCCCAACCATTTCCGAAACAATTGCCCATGTTTAACCTTTGCCAAACAAACCATAACCGTACCATACTATCAAACCCTAGCCTATCAAGTCCAAACCTATCAACCCCAACTTCCCCAACTAAATGCACCACTCATCCAACCCATCCAACCTATCCAAGCCATACAAGCACCACCTCCACCTCCACCGCAAACACCTCAAGTCAACATTGTGACACTCGTCAATTTCAGGTTAACTCCGTTAACTCAACTCCGTCAATTCAACTTAAAGATCACTGAATCTATAACGCACATCTCATTACATTTAAACTAAGGGTTTAAATGACGCTTGACAATTACTACATGTGTAGTCTTTCGGGAATTGCACCGAAACGCAAACGAGTTGACGCAAACCATTGGTGAATAAACGAAAGACATCAAAACAACAAAAACGTGATAATCTTATGTTAACATATGTGTTACTTGATTATGTTATGTGTGATGCTAAACAAGAAACAAGAACTAAGTTAATTATACTAGAAAGTTAGCAAACTAGAAGTTGAGGGACTAAAGTGTAACATCTTATTATTATTAATAATATGTAAACCCTAACTCTCTTCTCTCTTTCCCTCACAATCGACGGCAGCCCCCCCCTCTTCTCCTTGCGATCGGCTCTCTCACACACACACACACATACATCACTTGGTTTTTGATCTTGTTTTTCACAATTGAAGCATCATACACCCGTTTCTAGCCATCTTCTATCTTCCTCTTGCTTGTTTTTGTGCTTTTGAAGGTATAATTATAAACCCTAGAATCCAAAAATCATATATATGGTGTTCATATGCTTTGTTTTTAATAGATGATGTTTAATTATGTATTGGTTGTGGATTTGATAACTAGAATTGATGTTATTGCATGTTAATCGCTTGTTTCTTTGATTTTGAGTTCAAGTAAAACCCTAATCATGTATGTGGTGTGTAATTGATGTGCATGGATAGTGATTATGGTGTCTAGAATGTCATATGAACCGATTATGGTCTATAGATGGTTAATATGTTGAGTTTGAATGCAAACAGTTTCTGGACAGATTGTGTTGTTGATGTTCAATTGACTGTAACGGGGTATGAATTTGAAAATTGGTTGAGATTATTAATACTACAGTGTACTAGGTTGTGTCTAGTTTCTAAAGAATATAAATTTGTAATTTTTGGACGTGTAAAAGTTAACTTTTATGATTTTACAAAAAAGTTGTGCAAATCTGAATTGTGAGACCTGCTGTTAGGTTGTTTTGTAAATATTATATCTCATGAACTACAAGACCAAATGGGTTGGTTCCACTTCTGGAAGTTAACTTGTTGAGTTAAGAACCTAACCCAATTGGTCTTCCATTTGTTGGATTTTTCATTTAACGGTAATTACAAATAACATTCTGTTGCGCATGAATTTGACTGTTGTGAGTTTGCTGTAGTAAATTGATCATTGTGAGAAATATATGTGGAATAAAAATACAACAAAACATTCTCGGGAAACCTAAAACATGTATGCTTTTGTGATGATTTTTGGTGAATTAATTGAAATGATATAATCTTTTGAATAGGATAATCTTTCAAGTAGAATTCTGTCTCGATAAAGTAAGCTGCTGAACTTTGTGAAAATACATGAAAAGTGCTAGTTGCTAGCTAATTGTTATGTTTTGACCAAATTGCCCTTGCGGGGAATAATTTCTAGATACGTACACTATTAACACTTGACACGTAAGTAGTTACTCACACGTGTAACGTATCACAAATATGCTTGCTAATTCACACACGATTCACAAACGAAACACGAAACGTATTTGGTGCTTAGGAATTATGTGCCGGGTCTAGAGCCTCGATAATAGTTCCGATTCTTAGAAAATCTCCTTGTTGTTATAGAACGCTAGTGAGAGTTCTCTGTGACGCGCATCACTTGGTGACTTGTTTTTGGGAATTCTTCGCAAACAGTGAGTTTCACTTACCCCTTTTAAACTCTTTAAACGCTTTTCACTTGGGGGAGAAAACATACTCCGAAAACGCTTTTAAGATTTTGTTAGTAAATTATATATCACTTGTAAAGGCTAAGTGGCAAACGAAACGATTGAAGTCCTACACATCGAACCGTTTAGTATTGGAAAATAGCGAGTCACTGTTGAGTAGTACTACTGGGTTTGACAAACCCCACCCAACGCTAAACTCGACTGGAGGTCGAGTGGGTGTAATTTTGGCTAACACATTACCATGGTCTGGATGACCTGGTGGCAAGGCACTTGATAAACAGTCAGCTTCGGTGTCGAACACTTAGTAATACTTGTTGTATAGGCTAGCTACCTATCGATATGTAATTGATTTAACAATATCTGGTAAACGCAAAACGCTAAACGCAAATCGCTGAACGCAAAACGCTAAACGCTTTATTTTATATGAACTTGTGAACTCACCAACCTCGTGTTGACACTTTTAGTATGTTATTCTCAGGTAGCCGAGGCGGGCGCGCGGTATAGGATCATGCATTGCTTGAAAACGCTTTTGTTTATGCAAACTATTTTAAACTGTTATCATTGGGTTTTAAGTCATCCTGCGTGACGCAACACTTGTTTTATGGTTTTTTTATGCTTCCGCATTTAATTACTCGTAAACGTTTTATGGTTTGATTATAACTAATGAATCCAATCCTGTTAGTTCACACCCTCTGAAGGTAAAACTCCGTTAGTGGATTTTGAGGGTGTGACAGATTGGTATCAGAGCCATTGGTTATAGCGAACTAGAAATTGCATGCATACTAGACTATAACCGCGACGACCCATTAGTTATAATGATACGTACTGCATATGTTTGTGTAGTCTTTATTATCTTATCTCCTTACCTCTTTCACTCATACGCGCGCATACACGGCTTACCTGTAGGGATGTCGACGCTACCATCATCATCATCATCCGATCAGATGACTCATGCTCATGGGAAGGAACCGCAGTTACCTACCTCATCGCCACCCCGAGTAGTCCCGGAACTCGAAGCTCCTTCACCAAAGAGGTACCGCTTATCCGGAGGCATGTACGAAAACGAAGTTAGCTGGGATTGGTACCCTAATATGATCAGGCGTATGGTCTATCGTGAACAAGTTCCCCCACTACCACACCCGAACAGTCCTGCTTACCCCAACACCCTACCACCCATAACCGAACTTGTAGAGCGTGTGCTCGCAGCTGTTGTTTCTTGTTTGGAGCGTGATGTTGGTTACATGCGTTATACGAGAGCGAACGTTTCCGGACTGTTAAAGGATGGAACCGAAACTAAAGAGGAAATTTCCCGCCTGACAGCGGCGTGACGAAAATGCAAGAGGCTAGTGATCAACAGATGAAGATTATGAGAAAAATGCAAGCCGAGATGATAGACTTGCAAGAGCAACTCCAGGAGGCAAGGACCCGAACCGAGATAGCTTTAGAGCGTTGTGACGTCTTACAAATGCAAGTTGCTCAGAACGCAGCCGAACCTGAGGCAGAGCCTGAAGAGGAACCCGAAGAAGATCTCGAAGAGGTGCCTGAGGAGGATCCCGAGAAAGATCCCGAGGAGGAACCCGAAGAGGAACCGGAGGAAGAACCGGCTGAGGAGGAAGCACACTCAGAGGTGTCCTCAGATGATGACATCTAAGGATGATAACACCTAGATGGAGGGGTTGTCTCCATCCAAACTATTATTTTCTATAATTTTAAGGATTGGTTTTAAATACTTTGTAGCGAATACAATGGTTTTAATCATGAATTATTATTTGGATCAATATATGGTTGTGATGTGATGTTTGTTCCTTTATTTATTTCTTACCTATCTTTTTTTATTACATGTATGGTGTATTGCATATGAAAGAAAAATTCATGTTTAACATTTTATGCTGTGATTCTAGGAAATGGCAGGAAGAAACGCTGGACACGGACATGGTAACATCAACTTGACTGCAGCAGAACTCCAAACCCTGCTGAACGACCACGCGGCGGCCGCTCTAGCCGCACATGTCCAGAATCAAGCTGGAGGTCCGACTGGAACGTGTACTTTCAAGAACTACTTGGATTGCAAGCCCAGTTCGTTTAAGGGCACTGAGGGGGCTATAGGTTTCCTGCGTTGGGCTGAGAAGGCCGAATCAGCATTCGAAATGTGTAACTATCCACCTGCCAGTAGGGTCAAATTTGCTGCTGGGACACTTGAAGATTCTGCCCTCACTTGGTGGAATTCACATGTGCAGATTCTTGGACTGGAACTGGCTAACGCTATGAACTGGGAGGAGTTCAAGAACATGATGCGAGAAGAGTACTGTCCTAGGGAGGAGATTGCAAAGTTGGAATATGAGTTTTGGTCATTGAAGATGGTAGGTTTAGAAATCGAAGCTTGCACCACCCGTTCTCACGAGTTAGCAGTGACGTGTCCACGAATGGTAGACCCGCCGAGTAAGAGGATTGAGATGTACATTGATGGGTTAGTACCACAAATTCAGGGCATGGTGACGTCATCCAGACCGGCTACGATTCAACAAGCGATCCGGTTAGCTCACAAGTTGACGAATCAAGCAGTGACCCAAGGTTCGTTACCACCTAGAGGTTCAGTCCCTAAAGCCCGTGACAACCCGAGCACTGACAATAGCAACAACAACCTGAGTAATGGAAAGAGAAAGTTTGAAAACACCAGGTCCTCATCCTCGAACCCCCCACAGCAACAACACTACCGTAAGCCCGAACTCACTCGGAGCTTCAACAATCAAGGTCACAACAATAATAACAACGGTAGCGGGCAGGGTTCGAGCGGCTATGCTGGGAAATACCCGAAATGCAACAGGTGCAACTATCATCATGCTGGCCCGTGTGACCGTGTCAAGTGTCTGAGATGCGGAAAGATGGGTCATCAGGCAAAGGAATGTAGGGGAGACCTAGCGGCAAAGGGTACTCCTAAACCACCCATGACGACTAAGGGATGTTTTGAGTGTGGTCAAGAGGGTCCTTTCAGGAAGGATTGCCCCAAGCTAAAACAGAACGAGAATAATGGAGGCAGCAACGGTGGCGGAAGAAATGGTAAAGGAAGAGCTTTCGTCATTGGGTCGGGTCAAGCCCGCAACGATCCGTATGTGGTGACTGGTAAGTTTCCTGTGAACGACTGTTTTGCTTCTGTATTGTTTGACACTGGAGCTGATAGGAGTTTTGTGTCGAAAGCCTTTAGTAAACTCTTAGACTTGATGCTAAGTTTCCTATTGAATTAGCGGACGGTAAGTCTATAGAAACGACTCATGTACTTGCGGGATGTAAGTTGAAACTGTCAGGTCATATTTTTGATATCGACCTTATACCTTTTCCGCTTGGTAGTTTCGATGTCGTTGTCGGCATGGACTGGTTATCCGAGAACCAAGCGGAGATTATATGTCACGACAAGATAGTCCACATCACTACTCTTTCCGGCGAGATCATTTCGATTCAGGGCGAGAGAAGCGGCATGACCACCAGCGTCATCACCCTCATGAAGGCGCAGAAGTATCTACGAAAGGGTCATCAGGCAATTTTAGCGCATATTGTCGAGAAGCCCACGGAGGAGAAGCGAATCGAAGATATACCGATTGTGCGAGATTTTCCGGAAGTTTTCCCGGAGGATTTGCATGGACTCCCTCCTATTCGACAAGTCGAATTCCAAATCGAATTGACCCCCGGTGCAGCACCCATAGCACGAGCCCCGTATCGGCTCGCACCGGCGGAGATTCAGGAGTTGTCCACTCAACTGCAAGATCTGTTGGATAAAGGTTTTATCCGACCTAGCTCATCACCATGGGGAGCCCCTGTCTTATTTGTTCGAAAGAAGGACGGGACTTTCCGCATGTGCATCGACTACAGAGAGCTGAACAAGGTGACGATTAAGAACCGTTATCCCTTACCCCGAATTGATGATCTGTTTGATCAGCTTCAAGGATCGAGTTACTACTCGAAGATCGATCTGCGGTCTGGTTACCATCAGCTAAGAGTGCGCAAAGAAGATATTTCAAAGACGGCTTTCAGAACTCGGTATGGTCACTACGAGTTTTCGGTTATGCCTTTTGGCTTAACCAACGCACCAGCCGTATTTATGGATCTCATGAATCGAGTATGCAAGGCGTACCTCGACAAGTTTGTGATTGTTTTCATTGATGATATTCTTGTCTACTCCAAGGACGAGGCTGACCACGAAGAACACTTGAGGTTAATTCTGGAATTGTTGAAGAAAGAATAACTGTACGCTAAACTCTCGAAATGCGAATTTTGGCTTCGCGAGGTACACTTTTTAGGACATGTGATCAACGAGAATGGTATCCATGTCGATCCCGGTAAAGTAGAGGCTATCAAAAACTGGGAAGCACCTAAGACTCCGACTGAGGTGCGGCAATTCCTAGGACTGGCTGGCTACTACCGGCGTTTTATTGAGGGATTTTCAAAGATTGCTCAACCCCTCACTGCTTTGACTCACAAGGGTACTAAGTACAATTGGGGTGACGCGCAAGAATTCGCCTTCCAACTGTTGAAAACCAAACTCTGTAGCGCCCCTATTCTAGCCCTTCCCGAGGGAACAGAGAATTTTGAGGTACATTGTGACGCATCGATACAAGGTCTCGGTTGCGTGTTGATGCAACTCGAGAAGGTTATAGCCTATGCCTCTCGACAACTACGGATTCACGAGAAGAACTACACGACCCATGACTTGGAACTTGGAGTTGTGGTGTTTGCTCTTAAGATATGGAGGCATTACTTGTACGGTACCAAGTTTACCATTTACACCGACCAAAAGAGTCTCCAACATATCTATGATCAGAAGGAGCTGAATATGCGACAGCGTCGTTGGGTCGAGCTGCTTAAGGATTATGATTGTGCCATCAAGTACCACCCTGGCAAGGCCAATGTGGTGGCCGATGCTCTCAGCAGAAAAGAAACCGATAAACCTAGGCGAGTGAGAGCATTGCAACTTACGATTCATGCCAACTTACCCGATCAGATTCGCGATGCGCAACTCGAAGCTTTGAAAGATGATAATCTTCCATCAGAACTCATGCGGGGCATGAACAGGCAACTCGAAACCAAATCGGACGGGGTCCGATATTTTGAGAACCGGATTTGGGTCCCACGACACGGAGAGTTGAGAACTCTAGTGATGGACGAAGCTCACAAGTCCCGATATTCTATCCACCCCGGCTCAGATAAAATGTACCATGACTTAAAGGCACTTTACTGGTGGCCACACATGAAAGCCGACATTGCCACCTACGTGAGCAAATGCTTGACTTGCGTAAGAGTCAAAATAGAATATCAGAAACCATCTGGCCTGCTACAGCAACCGGAACTTCCAATGTGGAAATGGGAACACATTTCAATGGATTTTATCACGGGATTACCCAAAACACCGACGGGTTGCGATACCATCTGGGTGATCGTTGACCGATTGACTAAGTCTGCACACTTCTTAGCGATTAAGGAATCGGACAAAATGGAAAGATTGACTCGCGTCTACATGAAGGAAGTAGTGTCTAGACACGGAGTGCCTGTCTCAATCATTTCTGATCGAGATTCTCGTTTCACTTCGCACTTTTGGAAGTCACTACAGAGTGCACTAGGCACACGCCTTGATATGAGTACAGCATACCATCCTCAGACGGATGGGCAAAGTGAACGAACCATTCTGACCTTGGAGGACATGTTGCGTGCATGCGTGTTGGATTTCGGAAAAAGTTGGGAACCCCACTTACCTTTGGTAGAGTTTTCGTATAATAACAGCTACCACGCAAGTATTAAAGCAGCGCCGTTTGAAGCGCTGTACGGACGGAAGTGTCGATCACCCCTCTGCTGGGCAGAGGTGGGTGACAGCCAAATCACTGGTCCAGAATTGGTACTCGAAACCTCTGAAAAGATTGTTCAAATCCGAAACCGCATGGCAGCAGCACGAGATCGCCAAAAGAATTACGCCGACAAGCGCCGAAAGCCTCTCGAATTTCAAGTGAATGATCTAGTGTTACTAAAAGTCTCACCTTGGAAAGGTGTGGTTCGCTTTGGAAAGCGAAACAAACTCAATCCACGATACGTTGGTCCTTACCGAATTACTGAGCGCATTGGTCCGGTGGCGTATCGACTGGACTTGCCAACAGAACTCAGTGGCGTACACAATGTATTCCATGTATCCAACTTGAAGAAATGACTTTCAGACGAAACCCAAGCGGTTCCCTTGGACGAATTGCAGGTTGATGAACAGTTACGCTTCATTGAAGAACCAGTCGAAGTTTTGGATTGGGAAACCAAAACACTCAAGCACAGCAATATTCCAATCGTTAAGGTTCGTTGGAACTCGAGATGTGGACCGGAGTTCACGTGGGAACGCGAGGATCAAATGATGAAAAAGTATCCTCACCTTTTTGAAGGGCTGACCAAACACAGAAAACCGCGAAACCCGACAAACCGTCAGAAATCACCGGAGGTATGAATTAAATTTCGGGACGAAATTTCTTTCTACTAGGGGATGATATGATAAACTGAAAATTTTTCTTACTTTTTCAGACACTCATCACGACTTGACTCAAATTTTCGGGACGAAAATTCTTTAACATGGGAATGATGTGACACTCGTCAATTTCAGGTTAACTCCGTTAACTCAACTCCGTCAATTCAACTTAAAGATCACTGAATCTATAACGCACATCTCATTACATTTAAACTAAGGGTTTAAATGACGCTTGACAATTACTACATGTGTAGTCTTTCGGGAATTGCACCGAAATGCAAACGAGTTGACGCAAACCATTGGTGAATAAATAAAAGACATCAAAACAACAAATACGTGATAATCTTATGTTAACATATGTGTTACTTGATTATGTTATGTGTGATGCTAAACAAGAAACAAGAACTAAGTTAATTATACTAGAAAGTTAGCAAACTAGAAGTTGAGGGACTAAAGTGTAACATCTTGTTATTATTAATAATATGTAAAACCCTAACTCTCTTCTCTCTTTCCCTCACAATCGACGGCAGCCCCCCCCTCTTCTCCTTGCGATCGGCTCACACACACACACATATCACTTGGTTTTTGATCTTGTTTTTCACAATTGAAGCATCCTACACCCGTTTCTAGCCATCTTCTATCTTCCTCTTGCTTGTTTTTGTGCTTTTGAAGGTATAATTATAAACCCTAGAATCCAAAAATCATATATATGGTGTTCATATGCTTTGTTTTGATTAGATGATGTTTAATTATACATTGGTTGTGGATTTGATAACTAGAATTGATGTTATTGCATGTTAATCGCTTGTTTCTTTGATTTTGAGTTCAAGTAAAACCCTAATCATGTATGTGGTATGTAATTGATGTGCATGGATAGTGATTATGGTGTCTAGAATGTCATATGAACCGATTATGGTCTATAGATAGTTAATATGTTGAGTTTGGATGCAAACAGTTTCTGGACAGATTGTGTTGTTGATGTTCAATTGACTGTAACGGGGTGTGAATATGAAAATTGATCGAGATTATTAAAAGTAAAGTGTACTAGGTTGTGTCTAGTTTCGAAAGAATATAAATTTGTAATTTTTGGACATGTAAAAGTTAACTTTTATGATTTTACAAAAAAGTTGTGCAAATCTGAATTGTGAGACCTGCTGTTAGGTTGTTTTGTAAATATTATATCTCATGAACTACAAGACCAAATGGGTTGGTTCCACTTCTGGAAGTTAACTTGTTGAGTTAAGAACCTAACCCAATTGGTCTTGCATTTGTTGGATTTTTCATTTAACGGTAATTACAAATAACATTCTGTTGCGCATGAATTTGACTGTTGTGAGTTTGCTGTAGTAAATTGATCATTGTGAGAAATATATGTGGAATAAAAATACAACAAAACATTCTCTGGAAACCTAAAACATGTATGCTTTTGTGATGATTTTTGGTGATTTAATTGAAATGATATAATCTGTTGAATAGGATAATCTTTCAAGTAGAATTCTGTCTCGATAAAGTTAGCTGCTGAACTTTGTGAAAATACATGAAAAGTGCTAGTTGCTAGCTAATTTTTATGTTTTGACCAAATTACCCTTGCGGGGAATAATTTCTAGATACGTACACTATTAACACTTGACACGTAAGTAGTTACTCACACGTGTAACGTATCACAAATATGCTTGCTAATTCACACACGATTCACAAACGAAACACGAAACGTATTTGGTGCTTAGGAATTATGTGCCGGGTCTAGAGACTCGATAATAGTTCCGATTCTTAGAAAATCTCCTTGTTGTTATAGAACGCTAGTGAGAGTTTTCTGTGACGCGCATCACTTGGTGACTTGTTTTTGGGAATTCTTCGCAAACAGTGAGTTTCACTTACCCCTTTTAAACTCTTTAAACGCTTTTCACTTAGGGGAGATAACATACTCCGAAAACGCTTTTAAGATTTTGTTAGTAAATTATATATCACTTGTAAGGGCTAAGTGGCAAACGAAACGATTGAAGTCCTACACATCGAACCGTTTAGTATTGGAAAATAGCGAGTCACTGTTGAGTAGTACTACTGGGTTTGACAAACCCCACCCAACGCTAAACTCGACTGGAGGTCGAGTGGGTGTAATTTTGGCTAACACATTACCATGGTCTGGATGACCTGGTGGAAAGGCACTTGATAAACAGTCAGCTTCGGTGTCGAACACTTAGTAATACTTGTTGTATAGGCTAGCTACCTATCGATATGTAATTGATTTAACACTATCTGGTAAACGCAAAACGCTAAACGCAAATCGCTGAACGCAAAACGCTAAACGCTTTATTTTATATGAACTTGTGAACTCACCAACCTCGTGTTGACACTTTTAGTATGTTATTCTCAGGTAGCCGAGGCCGGCGCGCGGTATAGGATCATGCATTGCTTGAAAACGCTTTTGTTTATGCAAACTATTTTAAACTGTTATCATTGGGTTTTAAGTCGTACTGCGTAACGCAACACTTGTTTTATGGTTTTTCTATGCTTCCGCATTTAATTACTCGTAAACGTTTTATGGTTTGATTATAACTAATGAATCCGATCCTGTTAGTTCACACCTCTGACGGTAAAACTCCGTTAGTGGATTTTGAGGGTGTGACAAACATGGCAACCAAGGGCGAGCTTTTATGATGAACGCTAATCAAGCTCAAGTGGCAAACGATGTTATGAACGGTATGTTTTTGGTGAACCATCAATTGGCTTCTTTTTTATTCGATACTAGTGCCGATAGAAGTTTTATTTCTTTGAAATTTGAGTTGAAACGTGCTATGCCTCGAACTAAGCTTTCTCGACCGTTTTCTGTTGAAGTCGCCAATGGCAATTCCATTACCATCAATTCCGTCGTCCGCGATTGTTCTCTCATCCTTTCCAAGCATAAATTCTCCATCGATCTCATCCCGATGCAAATGGGAAGTTTCGATGTCATAGTAGGCATGGATTGGTTATCTTTGCACCGTGGCGGCGTCGTTTGTTTCGATAAATTCATTCGCATCCCACTCGTCAACGGTAAGATTCTTAAAGTCTTCGGCAACACAACTTCTAGGAGACTTAATCTCATGTCGTGCGCTCAATCGCAAAAGTACTTACGCCAAAAGTACGTCCCGTTTTTAACTCTCTCGGTGATAAAAGACAAAAAGGAAAGGAAAATCCAAGATATTTCTATTGTTCGCGATTTCCTCGATGTCTTTACTGATGATGTCACCGGTCTTCCCCCCGTTCATCCGATTGAATTCTGAATCGATCTTGTGCCCGGCGCGATGCCGGTGTCCAAGGCTCCTTATCGTTTAGCCCCGTCGGAAATTCAAGAATTATCGACCCAACTCGAAGAACTTTCCGATAAAGGTTTAATTCGTCATAGCTCTTCTCTTTGGGGCACTCCTGTTCTCTTTGTGAAAAAGAAGGATGGTTCGTTTCGTATGTGCATCGATTACCGAGAGCTTAACAAACTCACCATTAAAAATCGTTATCCCTTGCCACGTATAGATGACCTATTCGACCAACTTCAAGGCGCAACTTGTTTCTCCAAAATCGATCTTCGATTGGTTAATCATCAATTGCGTGTTTGCGAAGAAGACATTCCGAAGACCGCTTTCCGTACTTGATATGGAAATTTCGAATATTTGGTTATGCCCTTCGGGTTAACAAATGCACCCGTGGTATTTATGGACCTCATGAACCGCGTTTGCAAACCATTCCTCGATAAATTCGTTATTGTCTTTATTGATGACATTCTCATATTTTCTAAATCGAAAGCCGAACATGAACATCATTTGCGTTCCATTCTCGAACTCCTTAGAAACGAACAACTCTACGCCAAATTCTCCAAATGTGAATTTTGGCTCGAGGAAGTTCAATTCTTAGGACATATCGTAAACGAAAAAGGTATTCATGTTGATCCCGCTAAAATTGAGGCCGTTAAGGATTGGAAAACTCCAACGACTCCCACGGAAATTCGATCCTTCCATGGTTTGGCCGGATATTATCGGCGTTTCATCCGAAACTTTTCTAAGATCTCTTTGCCTCTTACCTCTTTCACTCATAAAGGAAAACCTTTTGATTGGGGTTCGCAGCAAGATGAAGCCTTTTGTACTCTCAAGGACATGCTTTGCAATGCTCCCGTTCTAACCCTTCCCGTAGGAAATGATGATTTTGTTATATTTTGCGATGCCTCCCATCAAGGCCTTGGTTGTGTTCTCATGCAACGAGGTCAAGTCATCGCTTACGCATCAAGGGAAACTTAAGATCAACGAGAAGAACTACACGACTCATAATCTCGAACTTGGTGCCGTCGTTTTCGATCTCAAAATCTGGAGACATTACCTTTATAGTACGAAATGTGTGGTTTTTACCGATCATAAAAGCCTTCAACATATTTTTGACCAAAAATATCTCAACATGAGACAACGACGATAGGCCGAATTACTTAGTGATTACGATTGCGAGATTTGCTACCATCCCGGTAAAGCGAATGTTGTTGCCGACGCCCTAAGTCGAAAGGTTAATGTTAAATCCGTTTTGCTTCAAAGCGTCATTGTTCAAACCAATCTTCAACTCCGTATCTTTCAAGCTCAGCGTGCCTCCGTTGAAGAAGGAAACATGTATGATGAAATGTCATGTGGAGCCGAACTTCAACTTGAAACCAAACCCGATGGTCTTTTGTACTTTCTCAATCACTTGTAGGTTCCCGATCGCGATGATCTTCGTTCTTGTATACTCGACGAAGCTCACAATTC
Organism: Bidens hawaiensis; assembly: GCF_021521415.1. NCBI lineage: Eukaryota > Viridiplantae > Streptophyta > Magnoliopsida > Asterales > Asteraceae > Bidens > Bidens hawaiensis. The sequence goes on from NW_027506584.1 coordinate 47,027, forward strand.
ACGGTATTCCGTTCATCCCGGTGCGGATAAGATGGGATCTTCGTGCTACCTTTTGGTGGCCGGGTATGAAAAAGGACGTAGCGTTGTTTGTATTTAAATTTCTTACTTGCTCAAAAGTCAAAGCCGAACATCAATGACCTTTTGGTATACTCGAGCAACCACCGATTCCCATTTGGAAATGGGAAGACATTGCTATGGACTTTATCACTAAATTACCTAACACCCAAAAAGGCAACGATAGTATTTGGGTGATCATTGATCGTTTGACCAAATCTGCTCATTTCATTCCGATTCGCGAGAAGTATTCTGTCGAGCAACTTGCTCAAATCTATGTTCGGGAAATCATGTGTCGACACGGGTTGCCATTGTCTATCATTTCTGATCACGATGCTCGTTTTACCTCGCATTTTTGGCGTTCAGTTCAAGAAACTTTAGGAACATGTCTCGATCTTAGCACTGCTTATCATCCTCAAACGGACGGTCAATCCGAACGTACGATTCAAACACTCGAGGATATGCTACGAGCGTGTGTTCTTGATTTTGGTGGGAATTTGGATTCTCACATTCCATTCATCGAGTTGTCCTATGACAATAGCTACCATTTTAGCATTGATATGGCTCCTTTTCAAGCTCTTTACGGTCGTAAATGTCGTTTCCCGATTAGTTGGAACGAAATCGGTGAAGCTCAAATCACGGGACCTGAAATGGTCTAAGAAGACACCGACGTCATTGATCAAATCCGTAAGAATCTCTTAGCCGCTAGAAGTCGTCAAAAGAGTTACGCCGACAAACGACGAAAACCATTCGAATTTAATGTTGACGACCTTGTCCTTCTAAAAGTATCTCCTTGGAAGGGGGTAGTCCGTTTTGGAAAGAAGGGTAAGCTAGCTCCTCGTTTCGTTGGTCCTTTTGAAAATTCTTGAACGTGTTGGGAAAGTGGCTTATCGAGTCGAACTACCGGAAGAACTTACCGGTGTTCATCCGACATTTCATTTTTCGAATCTTAAAAAGTGCTTAGCCGAGGGAAATCTCCATATACCTCTCGACGAAGTACATGTCGATGAGTCGATGATCATGGTTGAACGACCCGTTGAGATTATGGATCACAGCGAGAAGAAAACCAAGCGTAGTCGAACTTGGTTAGTCAAAGTTCGATAGGAATCACGGCGTGGAGCGGAATTTACTTGGGAATGGGAAGACACAATGAAAGAGAAGTATCCACATTTGTTTGCATCATCATTTTTGTCTTAATTTCGGGGCGAAATTTCCTAAAGTAGGGGATACTGTGACATTCGCCAATTTCGGGTCACTTTTTGTATTTGTTTTATTATGTAAACTGACCCATTTTTGTAAACCGAAACCTTTGATATAATCAAAATGATGGATTTTATGTTAAAATATTGTTTTACATTTGTTGGGTCTTGAAAACACCCTTTTCGGTCCCTAAAATGGGCTTAAAACGCTTGAAAACAACACCTTGGGCCAAAACTGCCAATTTTGAAAGTTCAGAATTTCCACCAAGTGACTTTAGCACCGCGATAGGGTCAAGGGCAGAGACCTTAGCGCCGCACTAAAGGGAGACTGCACCAGAATTCGTTTTTTGTTGTTTTTATGCAAACATGTGACTTACACCAACCCATTTTCATGCAAGACTCTTTATGCTTGACCCTGTCAACTTACCATATATATACACCACCATTTCCACCAATTATTCCCTGCTACAACTCCAAATTCTCTCTCAAACATCAATGATTCAAGGTTATTTTCTTAAGTGTTCTTGAGTGCTTGACTTCCTAAAGTCAAACTGAGTTTAATCTTTCATTCTAACTTTACTAACACTTGATTATGGTGGTACAACATATATATAATATACACCCCTTGTTACCTTTGGTAGTTGCTTATCCGACTCCGGTTGATTAAGTTTCGGACCTTGTAAGGAAAGGCTTCATGGAGGACTTTTGTGGTCCTTGTTATATATTTTCCGCATCTAACCATCCAACTTTACTAACCATGACTAACTTCTGCTCATTTTAGTTTATTTACAAGTTCCATGGTTATGGGTTCTAAGAGTCTAGACTCGGTTTAACCGTAAATAGCTCTAGACCGGAAATTAAACTTTTTCTTACTAGTTTTGTTAAAATTGTTGTTTAAACATTCTTAATGTTAGATTTGAGTTTCTAAAATCATTTTTACAAGTTCTTTGATATTGGGCATGTGGAAACCATCTATGAAATTATTGTGAGATGGAAACTGAACCAAAACCGAACTTTTGTTTGAAGACTTTATTGTTAACTTTTTGGTTGTAAAACTTAAGTTTATTCATTTATAAATTATTATACAAGTTCTTGGATATTTGGGAATGTGGAAACCATCAATGAACTATTTGTGAGATGGAAACCGAACCGAACCAAACTACACCGACTTTTACTCGCTTAAGACACACAAGTGTGTTTCCAGCTATCAAGACTTGTATATTTCTTTAAAAATAGTTTACAAACTGATTTATATTATTTTCTTAAGTACTTGGAAATTTTGGATCCAACTTGATCTCATAACAAAGTTTGGACCGACAAAACCGAACACTCGCTTAACGTGCGTTGTTAGTTCTAAAACAATAAAACTACATGCTTGGTTAAGTGTTATTATATTTTAATGAGTTGTCTCATAACAATTAATATTTTGGAAAGTTGACTTTGGGTTTCACCATCCGTCAAGATCCAAACCAACAACCCGAACACTCGTTAAGACCCGTTTTAGTATCTTTATTCCAAAGGGACTTGCATTTTTGCATTTTACCCACCTTATTACGTAACATAGGTTAAGTAAATAATAAGGTTAGATACTTTAACCAGGTTTCGAGCAAACTTACATTTTAAAGGGTTATTATTATAAATTTCTTAAATAGTTACATTTAAACATTTAACTTTAATTGTTTATATTTCTTGTCTTTTATTTTAAAGAATTTCTAAAACAACCTTTCTATCAAGGCTTATACTTTTATTTTAGGCCTTGCTATTTTAAAGAATTTCTAAAACAACCTTTCTATCAAGGCTTATACTTTTATTTTAGGCCTTGCTCGTTAAACTCCATCCATCCGATTTCCCGTCTTTTGCCAATCAAGTTTTATACTTGAACGTGAGTACTTTTATACCCCGTTTTCCATATTTTGTTTTTGGGGTGACATTTCATACTTATTCAACTAAATGTTTTATACTTGAATCTTAAACCACAAACGTTGTTGTATACTTTACTTATATAACTGCTCGATTTGGTGTTCTTTGATTATGTACCTATGTGTTTATCGCTTTCGGTTGGTGGAACTATTAATCCTAGTCTATTTGGCATCCCCTTATAGCAAGGTGTCGTTAACGTAATGTAATTAACGATAACTATAAAATCCTAGATTACTTGGCATCCCCTTGTAGCTAGGTGTCGCTAACTTGTTTAGCGATAACTATTTTTATCCAAGTTTATAGCTTTTATTTATTGTTTCGTATACTAGTTTTGTGGCTTTTCTTACTACATACTATTATTGCTCAAACTTATGAATTGCTCACCAACCTTTGTGTTGACAACTTTATTTTATAAAATGTTACAGGTTTGCATCTAGGTTGATTTTGGAGTTGAAGAAAACGTCACCGAGACCTTTAGGATATTAGTAAAATGAGCAATATTTGAATTGCTATATTTTGTGATATCTTGTTATATTTTTCTTATGGATATTTGTTATGTGACACTTTCGATGATGTGAAATGAAATGAGTTTGTTAAATATCGTCGCTTTAAATTAGTGTCATGCGCTTATGGGCAATCGTCAAGCCTCGGCATGTTCCGCCGCCTTTGGTCGGGGTATGACAGTCCATTGGAGTAGAAGCAGTCTTCAAATCTTCACACTTGAACTTTTTCAAGATATATTGCACATACTTTGATTTGCAGATGAATATTCCATCCTTATTTTGCTGAACTTGTAATCCAAGAAAGATATTCATTTCACCCATTGAGCTCATGCAATATTTTAACTTCATAACTTCCTCAAACTTCAAACACATCTGTTCATTAGTAGACCCAAAAGTGATGTCATCAACATACACTTGAAGTAGGAGTAAACATTTTCCTCTTTTCTTGTAGAAGAGGGCTTTGTCAATTGCTCCCATTTGAAAGCCATTAACGATCAGGTGGTTGGATAACTCGTCATACCAAGCTCTTGGAGCTGGATGTAATCCATAGAGATCTTTATTCAATTTATAGACTCTATTTGGAAACCCGGGGTCCTCAAAACCTAGAGGTTGAGTCACATACACCTCCTCTTCAAATTTTCCATTCAAGAAAGCAGATTTAACATCCAGTTGAAACACTCTGACGTTCTATGAGGCAGCATAGGCTAGGAAAATTCTGATTGCTTCTAACCTTGCCACTGGTGCAAAAATTTATTAAAAGTCAATCCCTTCCTCTTGTAAGCATCCTAGTGCAACTAGTCTTACTTTATTCTTCATAACAAGAGAACTGTACATTGATTCTGTTACTGAGTCATTGAAGGTGATTATGGAAAGCAGACAATTGAGAGAGATTGTTGTTAGGAGTGACTTCCGTGAATACAATGAAGAACAACTGAAAAGGATGGTGACTCTTAGATTGTATGATTATCGTAACAGAAACAAATTGGTAGGTAGACAGATGAATGATCTGTCAAAATTCTTGTATGAAGAAGCTGACTAAGGGTTCCCATTCTTAAAAGAAAAGAGAAGCTGGAGAATGATTCATCTTCACAAGTCAAAGAGGACAGAAAAATTGAAGAGAATGGACATTGCTGAAAGAGACTTTGTGATGAATGTCAAAGATAGGAATCCCTTATCAAATATGAACACATGCATTAGTCTTGAAAGAAGAATGACATGGCCCAACTACATAGTGCAAAGGAATGGTATCATTGTTGAACTAGAATACAAAGAAAATGCCGGTCACTATGTACTGAAAAATTCTGATGGAAAATTTCTGGCCATAATCAAGAAAGATGCAGATTTGACCTACTTGCATAATGAGGACTTGATGGATATAAGAGATTTGGTGATTCCATAAGGGCACATTCACTACCAAATTCTCAATATCTTTAGGGAAAGAGCTGCATCTGTAATAGCAATGAGAAGACAAGCTGCCTACAATGAATGGAAAAGACAAAACTCCTAGAATAGGCTTTCTTATGTAATGTCTTCGGACAATTTTTGAATATGTAATTTGTTATTTGAATATGTAATTTGACTTTTGATTTGATGTGTATTTTGACTAAGTGTAAGTAACTGTAGAAATGTTTTGGGTCAGATGAGGTGTTCCAATCTAGGGGGAGATTGTTGGGTCAAGAAACTGACCTAAGGGGGAGATTGTTGAGTTAAAGATTTGACCAAAATGAAGTACATGGAAGACTGGAATCTTCTCAACCTTCTCAGAATTCGCTAAGTATGGATCTGGGTACACCTTAGACTTCCGAGCAAGCTTTTACTTAGCCGGGTACGATATTTTGTCTATCGGGCAAGGTTTACTTCAAGTAGTCTTCTTTAGTGGATATCCGAGCAAGGTTTGCAAATTAGTGCAATGACGGGCAAGGTTCACTAGTTTATGTAAATCCGATCAAGGTTCACTTTATCAAGCAAGCCTGTCCTTCATAGTCAAGTAAGGTTCTCTTCGAGTAAGCTTTTGGCTAACCAAGTCCATGAGGCCAAGTGATTGGAAGACCGAGCAAGGTATTCTTTAATAATTATGGTCCGAGCAAGCTTGATGTATAAATGGAATATCTATAAGTAACATCGGGCAAGGTTCAACTCACGCAAGGAACAGTACTACCGAGTACACTTTGCTAATAAGTTATTGTATAGCAAGGAGTTTAATAGACCATAAAAGAACAAGGTTGCTCGTAAGGGTTTGTCGGGCAAAGTCTGGCAAAGTCAAGAAGACTGAAGTCTACCCGGTGAGTATTTTACTTGGTAAAATACTCTTCAAGTAAAGTCTACCCGGAAACTGATCCTGAGCACACTTCTATGTTACCAAGTCTAAGGCAGGCAGAGCACATAGTCTACTCGAAGAAGTTTACTTATCCAGAACCTACCCGGAAGACTTGTTTTACACTTAGAATATTTTCTGATTATGTAATTTGAATATGTATGTATGTTTGGGGTTTCTAGAAAGAATGACAACTGTCCTAGGTTGGCAGGCCTATAAATAGAATGTTTTAGGGCACACCGCCTACGGATGAAGAGAGGCCTAAGAACAGACACACACACACAACACACGGACGAAGAGAGGCCTAAGAACAGACACACACACAACACACGGAAAAAGGAATTTATTAAGAGAGAATATTGTGTGTGACGGCTGTCTTAGTACGGATAAACCTTCAAGAAACCCTAAATCGATTATCCACTATGTATGATTGATATTATATAAATGGAAATCTTTTGAGTGAATCTTGTTTGTGTTATCTATCATTGAATACTATTAAGCAACCGTATGTTTGTTATTGATTCCGCCTTTAACAAACGGATATCTTTCTAAATATAGCAACCCGTCATTAACTCCCTTGTCAACACATCAATCTGTGTGAGTTATGACATGATTAAGTAATATCCAGCTGAAATCGAGGGACCTGACAAGTGGTATCAGAGCTGATTACTGTTATTTTAGAAAGATTGTTGCTGATTGAAGATTTGAAGAAGAATGACGTAAGCAGACCATTGTTCCATTGATTTGTGACGTCAGCAGCTCTGTTCTTCATTTTTCTTCCAGATCTATAATCATTTGGTGTTTTCTCTTCCTTGTTTTATTTAATGTTTTAATATTTATATTTATATCTTGTTCTTATCGAATCAGACACCTCAGATCTGAACAATCGAGTCTCAGATCTGAATATTTTTGAAACTCTGTTTTTATTAAGAAATTACTTTTATTTTCACAAAAATGTCTGGTTACGAGGAACAAGAGGTGTCTACTAACAAGATTCCTAGATTGTATGGACAGGAAAATTTCACAAAATGGAAGGTTTTGTTTGAATCAGCCGTTTGCTACAATGATGTTGATATGTGGAACTCCATTAAGAATGGTCCACAAGGAGAAGTTGCAGAAGGTGCAAATGCAGCTGCAACTGCTGCTGTAAGAGAAATAATGAGAAAGGTTGATGACAAGGCTTTAGCTATGTTGAAGCTAGGTCTGTCTTGGGAAATACTCACCAAGGTTGCACATCATCCCAATGCTAAGGCAATGTATGATGCAATACATGAAATGTTTGAGGGAAATGTTGAACTCAAGAACATCAAGAAGCAGAGATTGAAGCAGCAGTTAGAAAGATTCAAGTATAAAGAAGGAGAAAGGTTGAAATCAATTCTAGAGAGGTTTCTGGGAATTGTAAATGAGCTCAGAACCACAGACTATGTCATGACTGATTTTGATCTCAACACCAAGCTGCTGAACTCTATGCCAAAGGAATGGTATACTGCCTACAAGTTCATTCTTACAAAGCACAACTTCAATGAGCTAATAGTAGATGATGTAGTGTGTTTTCTTCAAGCTGCAGAAATAGAGTTGATAGAAAATGAAATGATTAAGGAGGAAAGACTCTGCTTCAATGTTTCAAATGCATTGATTGCACCTATGGGTAATTTGACTAACAAGAATCAACAGCAGATTCCTATCATTAAAGAACCTGTTGAACTCAATTCTGATACTCCAAAATCATTTGTTGGTGTTAGCACAAGTAATCAAGGAAATCAGCAAAGATTCAATGTACAGCTGATTGATGACACTGATTCTGCCTCTATGGCAAGTGGGAATGTTCCTCACACTGGTGGTGGACATGGTCAAAGCAGTGATACACAGGCTTTGCTTTCAATGTTCACTGATTCATATAATGCATTTGTTGCAAAGAATTTATTCCACACAAGTGTAGTGCAAGATGATCTTGAGTAGATAGATGCTGATGATTTAGAAGACATGGATTTGAAGTGGAAAGCTGCCATGTTAGCATTGAGAAGTAAGAGGTTGTATAATAGAACCGGTAGATCTCTGGTTTCTGGTCCTAATGAAAGGATTGGATTTGACAAGTCAAAGGCAATCTGCTACAATTGCCAAAAGCCAGGACATTTTGCAAGAGAATGCAACCTGCCAAGGAACAATCAGATTAATCAATTCCAGAATCAACAACCAAGAGGTCAGCAGCAATACCAGCAAAATCAGCAAAGAAATAACAACCAAAACTTCAACAACAACTTCAATCCCAACAACAACTTCAATCCTAACAACAATTACAATCCCAATTTCAGCAACTTTCAGCCTCAAATGAATAATCTTAATCAAAGTATGCAACAGAATCAAGGTTTTCAAATGAACAACAATCAAAACCTTCAAGCAGCTCAAAATGTTCCAAACAACACTGTTCCAGTCAACCAAAATTAACCAAGAAATCAAGGAAATGTGGCAGTGACTACACAACATGAAGGTAACTTTGATTGGAGCAATCATGAAGAAGACATTGCAGATGATATAAAGAGGGCAAATGTAGCATTCATGGCCATAATAGAGAAAGAAACTGGATCAACTTCTCAGGTACACTCTTCTCCTACCATTGATTTAAATGAACTTATCAATGATTTGAAAACGAAGGTAGGCAAGCTGGAAAGTGAGTGTTTTAAGAAACAAAGTATCATCAATGCATATGAAGCTAGTGAACTGATAAGTGAAGAAAGGATGAAAAGTTTGGAAGATGACTGCATGAACAGTTACAGAGTTCAGAAAAGATTTACAACTGAGATTGATGGGTTGAAGAAAATGATTATAGAAGAAAAGGTACTGAACACAAAACTGCAAACTGAAAATGAATTCTTGAAGAACTTGGTATCCACTCGAAACATCTGTGGAATTCTGAATCAAGTCAAGAAAGAAGACAAATACAAAGCAGTACCACCACCATTCAACAACAACTTTATGCCAAAAGTTGATAAAGAGAAAAGAAATGCATATCTACAATAATTCAAAGATGTCTTTCAAGATAAAGAAGAACTTGTGGATTTGTATAAGAATGTTGAGGTGAGTGAAGAAGGAGAGTTTATTGTGAAGAAAGAACTGAAAGAAGAAAAGTCAATTGGAGTTCAAGTCTCTGAAGATGACCTTGAGTCAATTGACTTGAATCAAGATGACTTGAGTGATTTAAGTGATCAAATTACTGAGGAGGAAATTAAAGCTGCTGAAAGAGGAAGAAGATTCAAGAAACCAGAATCCATTGACAAACTTCCAAAGTATCCACCTGTCACATCAAGAATGAAGAAACAAAATGAAATAACCAAGAGAGGAAATGTGTCGTTTGATATTTGTGAAGGATCAAAACCAAGTTATAATGCAGTGAGACCTCCAAGCAAAGCTCTATTGGAAAGAATTAAACATAATAAAAAATTGAAAGAAGTTGAAACTGTTGCATGTGAAAATTTTATTCCTGTTTACCCTGTTTTCTCAAGTGTTGAAGACTTTGACATTGGAGAAGTAGAAACAATGGAGGAATATGAAAAGAGGAAATCAAGACAAAGGGAAGGCATAGAGGAAGAACCCTTAAGTATAAGAGAAATTGTTTTTGTTAAAGGGAAAGTGGAAAGAAGTGACATAAGGATAGCTGAATTTGTTCCCTTCTCAATTGATTTTGACTGTTTAAAATCTAAAAAGACAATTGGAGTTGATTCACCAAGACCAAGTGAAAGGTTCAAGAAACCAAAAGAACATGAAGTATTCAAAGGAACGGTTTGGTGCAAGAAGTGTGATGAATATGGTCATCATACAGACTCCTGTAATGAAAGACTTAAATTCAAGCCTTTTCATGTCCCAGATGAAACAAAATATGGACAAGACTTTGTGGCCTATAAAATAAAGTATGAAAAATATTTGGGTATGGGAAAGGATTGTGCAGAGGAAGTTCTGGAAAAAGAGAGCCAAAGGCATTCACTAAAAGTCAAGAAACATGTGATCAAACCTGTTAACAAGGTTAAATCTCCAGTGAAGCATGTGAAAACTGTTAAGAAGGACTCTCATCCATTGAGAAGAATCCCAAAAAGGGATAATCAGTCTGTCAAATCTGATAGTTCTCAAAGATCATCAAGCAGTGAGAATACAAAAAGACATGTGGTATCTAAAAGGAAACCAACAGAACTCACTGGAGATGAGAAGTTTCTGTTAAAGTATGGATATGAACCACAAGGTTTTCTTTGGAAACCTAAGCCTGGGATTAAGGTTGAGATAGTTGCAGATGTAAGAGACTACTCTGAAAAGAAGGACTATGTGATAAAAGAGTGTGACACTGACTCAGCTGAGTACCAGAACTCATCATCACTAGTTAAAACTCCAAGAGAGTGTGGTTATGAAACAGACAATTCAGACAATATAGAAATCACTCATGAAGATCCGGAACCAACTACACTCACTTCCCAAGCTGTGTTTGAAACTGAATCTGATGAGCTGCAAGTTGATAAGGCTTGCACTTCATCACTCAACTAATCAAACTTTCTTTGTATGTGCAGGAACAGTCCACTCCTCTGAATGACATATGGTACATGGATAGTGGATGTTCTAGGCACATGACATGTGACAAGAGATCTCTTGTCAATTACGAAGAAAAGTATGAAGGTCCAGTAGCTTTTGGGAGTGATGAGAATGGTGGAAAGATTGTTGGAAAAGGAATCTTAACAAATGGGAAAGTCTCATTTGATAATGTATTTCATGTTGAAGGTCTTCAGTACAATCTGCTGAGTATATCATAAATGTGTGATAAGGGATACAAAGTCAGTTTTGATGATTCACACTGTTTCATTCTAAAACCTGAGTTTGTGATTCCACCTGAAATGATTATGATGATGGCACCAAGAAATGGTAACTTGTATGAATTGAATATGAAAGAAGTTATTTCAAGAGGAGGTGCATGTTTTGTTTCCAAAGCCATTGAAAATGAGTCAAAATTGTGGCATAGGAAACTGTGTCATGTGAACTTAAAGAACATGAACAAACTTGTTAAAGGTGAGCATGTCATAGGCTTACCCATAAGAGAATTCAAATTGGAAGATCACTGTAGTTCATGCCAAAAAGGAAAACAACACAAATCTACTCATAAGCCAAAGCTCATCAACTCAATTGATCAAGTACTTGAATTACTTCGCATGGATCTTTTTGGACCTGTAAGTGTACCAAGTATTGGGAAGAAAAGATATTGTCTTGTGATCATTGATGACTATTCAAGATACACTTGGGTTTATTTTCTAAGTACCAAGGATGAGACTGCAGAGTTGATTAAAGGTTGTGTAACAATGATTAAGAACAAGTTGAATAAGAAAGTCAAGATGATGAGAAGTGACAATGGCACTGAGTTCAAGAATGGAGTTATGCAAGAATTCTGTGCAGAAAAGAGCATACTACAACAATTCTCAGCTCCTAGAACTCCTGAACAAAATGGTGTAGCAGAAAGAAGAAATAGAACCTTGATTGAAGCTGCAAGAACCATGTTAGCTGATGCAAATTTGCCTGTCACTTTTTGGGCTGAAGCCATAAATACAGGCTGCTATGTTCAAAACAGGGTACTTGTCAACAAAAGGCATAACAAAACTCCATATGAAATATTTTACAACAGAAAGCCTTACATAAAGTTTTTCAAGCCATTTGGATGCAAATGTTTTCTACTGAACACAAGAGACTATTTGAACAAGTTTCAAACAAATTCCCTAGATTGTTTCTTTGTTGGATATTCTACACACTCAAAGGCTTACAGAGTTTATGTGAAGACCACTTGAGTGTTATAGAATCATCTGATATTATCTTTAATGAGAATCAATTCAATACAGTTGATGGTGCATCATGGCTGTTTGATCATGAAAAGTTAATAAGGTCTTTCAAGATTTATCCTGAAGACTTTGATGAATCTTTCTACAAGACCAGTGAAATTGAAGAGAAAAAGAAGAAATCATTGGACTTGGAAGAATTATGGAAAAAGGTTGCTAGAAAAGAAAAAGGAGTATACTTTTGTGAAGAATTCCTCATGTGATATTGGTGAACCTGATCAAGAAAACAATCACAATGTTGAACATGATCATACTGAGAACAATCAAGACAATCAAGATGCACAAAATGATCAAGTTCAGAATGAGGTGATCATGGAAGAAATTCGATGGCATCGGTCTAAGGGGGAGATTGTTGGGACTTATATTTTAGACCGATGCATCGAATTAATTTGTGGATGAAAAATATATTATTTTGGTCTCAACCAAGGGTGGATGACATGAAGACCAAGTCATGCTAGACTAGTATAAATAGATGTTTTTATTCATTTGTCTAGTATGAGTGACTGTATTGTGTATGTGTGAGATTTAGGGTTTTATCCCTTTGAGAGAGTCTCCGCCTCCAGGATGAGCTCTCCTAGTGGCGGCTGATATTTCTTAATTGATTGTATGTATGAATGTATGTATGAGTGTTTCATCTTTGTGTGAATCATTCGGCTAATATTAATCATACTACCATGTCTATCTTTTGTGTTTTGATTACAATTGTTCATCCTACTTTATTGTTGATTGTTAATCAAATCAGGCTCTCTCCAATACACCTCATCCGTCCAAACATCATTCAAGAGTGAATACGAGTTATATTCGATCCTAACCCTAGATCCGAGCTCCACTGTCGTTAATAACACCGAATATTCACACTTCCGCACCGGGGCTCGGACCTGTCAATTGGTATCAGAGCCTGGGTTACCGAATCGTTCAGACTAACCGCTGAACTGATTCATTTCGCTCATGAATCCACCATGGACGTTAAACGATGAAGTTCGTTGAAATTATTTTTGGGGGTTTTGAAATTATTTGATGATTCGGAGAAAAGTATATGGATTGATGTTTGGGTTGATGACTCGTTTGGATATCCAACATCAATTTCATGCTTATTTGGTTAGAACGGTCCAGATCTGATGTAATAGTGTTATTTGGCTCGTTTTGGGGCAACACTGTTCATCTGATTATTTCTAGATCCGAAAAGGTTGATTATGATATGAAGATAGGTTTCTTTGATTTCGAGATGACTTGGATGGTGCTACAATGATTTATTTCAGATGCCGAAACTTGATTTTGGATTAGAAAAATTAGGGTTTTGTGTGCTCGTGCTGCACAAACAGTAGATGTTTGTTGAAAAATATTGCCGATGGTACAAACTGATAAGGAGAATGTACAAGTCAAGAATGAACAGGTACTAAAGGCAATTTCATCATTGTTTGTTGCAGCAGATGCAAAGTGAATATTCGAGCAGGTTCTTCAAGGGCAAATCAGTGACTGATGACGCATAAATGAAGTTTTGATGTCTCGAGCACACTATGAACAAATAAGATTGGACCCAAGTATGAAAATGACTAAGTGTTGCTTCGAGCACAGGAGGTGTTTTGCCCAAGCACATCTTTGTTTGGCTCAAGCACAGGTTATTTCGAGCACATCTTATATCGAGCACATCAAATTCAAGCACACTTTGTGAAACCCAGAGCATGTCCTTTGTCTTCTCAAGAAAACTATCTTTATTAAGTCTCGAGCACACTTTGTTATTTATTCGAGCGGACTCTTTTTCGAGCATACTTTGTTTTGTCTTGAACAATTATGCTTGTGAAGAGAAAACTCAAGTTTGTTTCGAGCACACCCTTGCTCCCGAGCACACTTTTGCTCCCGAGCATGTTTGGTGGAAAATGAAAAAGCACTAAGTAATCCGAGCACACTTTTGTTTCCGAGCA